>NC_050526.1:2229351-2238710 GCF_002922805.2 Oryzias melastigma
TAAAAACTAAAAATATAAACATTTGCAGAAAGGAGGTTTTGTCATTTGGTCAATGTAATGGCTAATATTTGAGCAACAAATGCTGCACACCACTTCTGTATGTAAGTAAACAAACTTTTTATTTTATTTTAATTTTTTAAGGGTTTTATCAGGGTCCCTTACCGTTCTTCCATGGTCCCCACATCCACGGCGGAGTGGCTGGAGGCTCCAATCAGAGGCTGGGTTGTGTTCTCAGAGTCGGTCATTTTAGAAGAATCACAGCAGAACCTGAGCACACAAAAACACACTCACACATCTGTGATCATCTGGGATTAACCCAGAACCGAATCCGGACCCACCTTCCAACAGACGTGTCCAAATATCTCTGACTTCTGTCTCAGAGACTTTATCTTTTTGACAGAAGCTGCTCTGAGGGAACTGAAAGCAGACCTCAGGGGGAAAGCCCAGACTCCCAGTACTGGTTTCTGATTGGCTGTAGAGGATGACGCATCATCTGTTGCTAAGGGCAGAACTCAAAGATATTTAGTAAATCTGGGCAGAGCTGCTGAAAAGTTACTAAAAGTTCCAAAACTGCTTCGTGTTTCTGCAGTAAATGTGAACTTTTATTCTGGAGGCTCATTTGATTAGTTAAATTTTTTACAAAAGGGGGAAAAAAGCAGAAATAACAAGAAATAGTAAGTTATTCATTCCATTTCACAGCCCCAGCACATCTATTTAAGCTGTTTTAGCATTATTTTATTGGAAGAATTTCCAGTAAATACTAATATAAACTGGAAATATGTCTCATTTGTACATATAAAGACAGAAAGATAAATATTAAAAACATGATAAGAATTATGACAAGAGGAAGTGGCATAGACATAGTAGCGAACAGTACAAATCAAAAGCAGTTTTAAGATTTATTTTTGTTTTTTTAATTTACATTTATTTCAGATTTGAATTTTAAGACTTTTACTCTCCTGATTACATTTCTGCTTTTTTTCTGCTAAAATATATTTCCTACAAGTAGAATATATTGTTGTTTGAAAAGTTTTTTTCAACCCCACAAAGTTTCTAATCATTTAAATTCATTATTAATTTATCAAAAACTGGCAAAAAGAAAACATTAAAAAGCTTGTGTTTGTGTCAAATTTAGTACATTTTGTTCTAGAATAATAATAATAAAAAAAACTTTTGCCATCTTTGCTGTTAAACTTCCCTGTTTGCTTTCAATGTTCAACTATTTGGAGAATTTTCAAGCAGATTTTTATTATCAAATGTTATTCGGTGAGTCTTGCTTTTTCTATTTTTGTTTTGTTTCACTTTAAATGAGTTTTAAAAATCTTATATTAGTGTCTAATTTGAATTAAATCTGCATTACTTTTACTTTTTGCTTTGACTTTCTCTCCGTTCGTCACAGACTTTCTTTTTTTTTGTTTCATTGACTCCTTTGTGTCTATCTTCCCCATTACGTTTAGGTTAACTTCCTTTTTTCATATCAGTTTTTAAACGAAACCTTGAAATTGATTTTCCCTTTCTTTGTAATTTCCCTGTGTGAATCCAACATCCGTTTTTCTCAGTATTTCTCACGAAACCCCATTAGTTCTACTTTGTTCGTTTGTTGTTGTGTGTGGGATTTCTTGATTGTGATAGACAATAGCTATAATTTTTGGTTGCCATCATTGTAAACTTGTGGCAACACTGTCACTTTTTTGTTGAAAAAACAGCTGTGTGGTTACATGATTTAAATTTTATAGTGGCTATTTAATAGTAATATGTAATGTTTCATATGAGCGGAAATTTTATGTTGACAAAAGTATTTTTCCCCCCTAGCCCAATTTTTCTACGTTCTATTTCCTGTCTCCAGAAATGATATTCACAATAATTTTGGTTAAAATGTCTTTAAATATAATTTTGTTCGTGCATAGTCTTGAAAGGTATCCAATTTTTATTTTTTTATATATAAAACTTGTGTTATTACAAAGTTTAATTGAATTTAATGTTATTATAAGGACTCAAATAATCCAGATTCATATGTTTTCACCATCTGTATAGTGCGGACACCGTCAGTACATCCTCCCGGCCACTAGATGGCAGTGTGAGAATGTGAGAACAGAAGTTTAGACAATGTTTTTTTTTTAAACAAACTTTATTCAAAGTATTTGTGAGAACATAAAGTTAATGATATACGTCACAGGAAACGGTGATCCCAAACTACAGACGGAGGAATAAACACTAACAATTCAAGCATTTTAGCGGCGTGAAGGTAAATATATCTACATATACTTTCTTTTCGCACCGAAAACCTCCGGCAGGCTTGACAACATTGAATTTCACTTTATTTTTGCGTCTCAGTAAAAAGCGCGAAATTTAAAACGCTAGCTAACCTGGTTTGGTCAAGAGGCTAATTTTTGACCACAGGTAATCATAATATTGCAGTTTTTCTTCTCCAAGCTTATATTTTGGATAAAAAGTTCATGTTTATTGGCGTGTCATCACGAAATAACGTTGATAAGGAGACTTGGTGGTGGAATATACGGAGAAAGAAGCTAGTAGCTAAGAAATAATGGGACACTGAGGAGACTGGAGAACAGAGATGCAGAGGAAGATAGTTAGGAGTTAGTAGGAGTGTCAGATGCTAAATATAAGGCTTATGATGTCTAGGTTGGGTAGTAGGGCAGAGAGACCGAGATTAGAATGACATGCAGCAGGTTAGGGTGGTTAACGATTAAAGATTGAAGCACTGCAGGGCTGTGAGACATTAGTGAGGGGGATTAGATCAGGAATCAGATCTGATCTCCTTCGTGTTTGCATTGGTAATGGACGGGCTGATAGGGCTACAGCAGGGGTCTGCAATTAGTGCTGCCACAAACGATTATTTCAATAGTCGACTAATCGGCTCATGTACAAACTGGATGTAAAACACACATCTTAACCATCATTAGCTTTAAACTAACTAAAAACTAGATATATAGGATTACCTGCAATAATGTTAGTGTGAATGCTGTAAGATGAATTTGGCTGCTGAAGATGCTGAAATTGATTGAAAAATCGCTAAAGCTAATACCTGAAATCACTGAAACTGAAAGCAACCTAAAATATTAGTTAAATGTGAAATTAGCCTAAAAAATGAAAAAAAAAAAAACCCTTTTGCCAAAACAGCTAGCATGCAGCTGAAATATTATCCAAACTCCAAATTAGCCTAAAAAACCTTAATAAATGCCAAAATAGTCCAAAAAGATAGCATGATGTCATTATAACTTGCAGTTTTACTACACATAATATAAAGTATCGGCTATTAAATTAGTCTTAGACTATTTTAATAGTCCATTAGTCGACTAATCGTTGGCAGCCCTATCTGCAACATTTAACATTTCCACCTTTAACATGCCATTCAAGTCAATTTTTCACTGACCCAGTAGGAGCCACAAACTCTTACGTTATCTTGTAGAAAAAATGAGACACATGTATATATTGATTGTCACAAATATGATAAATATAGTTTATTTCACATAAATAAAACGTTTTCACTTTTTAAAAATAGAAAACCATTCATAACTTTTGACAAATATTCACATGACTTCCTTTCAAAATAAAAGACACCCTGTGTCACATAGGATGATTTCAAAGAGGCAAATAAAGCAGTAGGTAAGTCATATATGAATAAAATTATACTGTATATTTTTCGGCCAATATGACGCATTTAAAATCCTTAAATTTTGTTTAACCATAGACAGTCTGTCTTAAATTCCAGTGTGCCTTAAGTATGAATTCTGGTTGTGCTTTCTGTGGTACACAAAAATCTTTCAACATGTTGAAACTACAAACTCAAACTGCTTGATGATTGTTGGAGCATTATGGGTATTGTAGTCAGGAGCCTAAACTGTGTGTAAATTAGTTGAATAAAATTGACTTATTTGACTGTTTTGTTTTGCTAAATGCAATGTGTTAAAAACATGTAATGATTCTTCAATTAGACAGCCACAAAAGAGGGGTCCAAGAGTCACATATGGCTCTGGAGACACAGGTTGTACACCCGTGAGTTAGAGGAAGACCAAGGAGGAGGTTTATGGATGCAGTGAACACTAACATGAAGGTAGCTAATGTTAGAATAAAGGATGCAGAAAACAGGGAGGAAGCTGATTCGCTGTGGCGACTCTTGAAGAGAAAAGCCGAAAGGAAAAGAAGAGGAAAAGTGCTTTAACATGTCTGTGACGTTTTTCTTTTTTAACAGATGGTGCGAACAAGCGCCAGAGCAACAACCGCCAAAAGTGTCTGTTACAATGAATATGAAAACACTGACACAGACATGTGAGTATTTTTTGTCACTTTTTTTTTTCATTTGTGTCACGTTTTGTGTCACATAACTTTTTTGTGAATTTATTCTACTTTTTATTTTCAATTTGGGCTGCCATGATTAGTTGACTAATCAACAACTAATCGGCTATTAAAATAGTCGGCGACTAATTTAATAGTCGATTAGTCGTTGCTTTATATTATATGGAGTGAGAGTGTAGTAAAGTTGAAAGCTATAATGGCTAATGCTAGCTTTTTGGACTATTATGGCATTTATTAAGGTTTTTTAGGCTATTTTGGAGTTTAGCTAATATTTCAGCTACATGCTAGCTGTTTTGCCTTTTTTTCCAGTTTTTTAGGCGAATTTGGCGTTTAATTTTTTAGCTGGCTATTAGCTTCAGCGTTTTTAGCTATCAATTTCAGCATCTTCAGTGGTCAAATTCAGCTTACAACATTCAAACTATCATTATTTCAGGTAATGCTATATTTAGTTTTGTAGTTAGTTTAAAGGTAATAATAGCTAAAATGTGTGCTTTACATCCAGTTTGCGCGTGACCTGATTAGTTGACAAATCGGAAAAAATAATCTGTGATTAGTCGACTATTACGATAATCGCTTGTGGCACCACTATTTTCCATTGACATTAAAGCTTCAGGAGTCCAGATTTAAATATGTATTTTTTAATGAAAACAACTATATTTACTCCACACATCAGGTCCTTTTCTCAGACAGTGAGTGATGGTGAGGATGAGGAGTGGAAGCCGTCAAATTCAGATCCCAGTACTTCCTCCAATGCTCCCAGAATGTCTGCAACAAAGGAGAAGAAAGCTGCTGTCAAGAGAACTGCTAAACCAAAACAACAAAAACTACCTAAAGTCCCCAAAGTGCCTAGAGAAGCTAAGCCTCGGGCGCCGCGCAAGCCTGCTGCAGGACAAAAAAAGACTTCTAAAAGAGCAGAGGACTCTGCTGAAGCTGGAGTTCCTGATATAAAAAGGAAGAGAGCTGGATTGGATAAGGATCAATGTGAGGCACAGATAGACTTCCAAGGAGAAAAGAACACTGATGGAAGTGGCTTTACTATCAAACCAAAGGAAGAGGTAATTCTGATTTATAATTTCATTCTTCATATCAGTTTTAGAGATAATCTAAGTAAACTTGAGGAAATTTACTAAACATACAATTTAGGATTAACAATCCCAAAAACCACACGTGTGAAAGTCAAGGCTCAGGGGCCGGATCCGGCCCTCTGGGTAATTCTATCCGGCCCTCCAGATTATTTTATTATTAATGGCCTGATGTTATCTTGTGCTTATTTCTAACTTGTGTAATTTTGACAAAATATATTTTTATGAAGAGTAAAATATTGAAAGGTCTTTAAGGTTTAAGTTGATTTATTCTGGAATAATATTCCTGACTTTTTATTATTCATAAATATGTTACGAACTTACAGTCTAAATGTTTTGAAAATTGGCATTCTGCGAGATTTTTTGAAGATTTTGGCATTTATTAAGATTGTTTCTGCTATTTTTGGAGTTTATCTAATATTTCAGCTACATGCTAGTTGTTTTGGCTAATTTAATCTTTATAAGTTTTTAGGATATTTTAAAGTTTAGCTTTTTTCAGCTACTTCTAGTTGTTTTGGCTAACCTAAGTTTAAAAATTTTTTTTAGGTTAATTTGGCATTTAGCTTATATTAAAGCTGGCTATCAGCTTCAGTGATTTCTGCTATCAACTTCAGCTTTATCAGCTTCAGCGTTCTTAGTTATCAATTTCAGGATCTTGCTGATATCCTGTGTATTCACCATATTTGACAAATAAAGTTGACATGACTTGACTTGATCTTCAGCTATCAGCACTAGCATCTTCAGCGGCCAAATTCATCTTACAGCATTCACACTAGCATAACCACAGCTAATGCTATATATCTAGTTCATAATTATGTTGAAAAGCTATGGTTTTAAAGTTTTAATATTTTTAGTTTTAGACTAGTGTTCAGATATCCCACAATCTAAGGTGAGTTTTGGATTTTGGTCCCTTGTGTGACTGAGTTCCCTTCCATAAACTGTAGTTTGAAGGTCATCAATGTTTCTGTCTAATTCTTCTTTTTCTCTTTTCTTTTATGTAGAGGTTATCATTTGTTGTTCCACAATTCCCCGACACGGCCAACTGGGCAGATGAAGGAGAAGGATCATCACAAGTTCATCCTCCAGTAAAGAAGGAAAACCTGAAAGAGGAAGATTTCACTTTTGACGAGCCATGCTTAAAGAAACTGAAGACCAGTGGAGCCTGTCATGGTCAAGCCACAGCTGGACAGCATTCCTCTCTAACAAATGACCTCGATATGAGCTGGAATGTGACTGAGGTATGATTCATAAAATACTGGTGCTCCTAATGATAAAAACTCTGGAAAATATTATAATTTAGTTGCCAATTTAGCAGTGATCAGATAGTATTACTACAAAGTTTCATATCCTTTAATTATGTACTTGTAATTTTGTTGCACAGCTCTCTGCTATTTTTAGTTTATTACATGTTTTTAGTTTATTTTTAAATAACATTATGAGTTATAAATTATTATTTTTAATTTAAAATGTTTTCACCCCTGAATTAGTGATCTTCCCTTTTCTAATAGTTTAGATCTCTTCTGTCTATGCAGCTGACTTATTGTAGATTGGTTCATCCCTACAATCTTGTTCCTGGTGTGCTTTGACAGCTCTTTGGTCTTGGTCATAATGAAGAGGTTGTTGTGGAGAGCTTTAAAAAAAAAAGAAGAAACTTGTCTGAGGGATTCTTTATTGCATCTTATATTTAGCACAATTATATAACTAAATCCTCTAAAAAATCCTTTTTGGGATCCTTTTTATTCTCCCTGTCTCACATTTGAAGCGCAGAAGCGTACAGATGATGGACATTACAAACCCCCCTCATCTTTTTAGGAGAGGACCTGCAGAGCCAATGACTGCAGAATATATTTTTGCCAAAATGTTCCAATTTAATCTGCTCAAGTATTAAACTTGGTGAATGTGGACATAAGAAAAAGTGGTGCAAGTTGTAGATAAGTTTCTGCAAGTTAAATCCTCTGCTGTGCATTGGCCTAATAGTGAAAAAGATGTTTCAATTTGGTGTTTTAAAGCAAGAAAATCAATAAAAAGTGTAATTTTTAAAATAAAAACTCAGTTTTTTGCCAGTAAATGGTGACTTTTTTTTTGGAACACAATCCTTCTATACCTTTGATGTCCTATGTAAAAATATTGCTAAATGCACTATAATTAATCAAAAAGGTGTATAAACAATACAAAAAACACAAAAATGCACTTTTTTAGGCATTTGTTAAACTTTAAAAAGAGAAGCTAATATCAAGCGTACGCTCCAGTGCCTCCCTATTTGTGGATATTAATTGAATCAATTAATTTGTTTCTATTTTGTCATTGTAGCTGCTCTCCACTCTGACGTGTGTTGAGAAATGGGTGTGTGGGAATATCGTTAATCTCCTTAGAGAAGAAAACACCGTGCCGTTCATGGTGCGCTATCGCAAAGAGATGATCAACCACTTGGATGCAGACGCCGTCCGAGATGTCCAGATGGTGTATGAGGAGTTATGGTAAGAAACTCAACTAAACACTAAATATATAAAAACAAATGATCAACTTCATAAATAAACCCCAAATAAATGTCTGTATTTCTACAAATTAAAAGGTTGTAGATTTATTTTCAACCACAAGAGGGTGCTAGTGTTTAAATTTTTAATTTTTCATTCACTTTTGTGATACAACTTTTAGTGTGATTCTTAGTGGTTTTTTTATGACATTAGAAAAAAAATCTTATTTTTTTTAATATGATCTGTTTATGTTTATGTTGCTTTAGTTCTGTGGCCAAGAAGACCCACTCTGTGATTCAGACTCTGAAAAAAGACGGAGTTTTGACCACCGAGTTGGAGGAAACACTGAGAAGCTGCCGGTCTGCCGATGAGCTGGATCATGTGGTCAGAATCTTTTTTTTATATCAATTTTACAACAACAAAAAAATAATCCTGTTATCCATTTTATGTGTTAAACTCAATTTTGAAGTTTAAATAAATTATTTTTGTGACATCTTAATTGGGTATTATAGTGTGTAGGGAATAAAAACAGCAGCATTAACTTAAGTTTTGTAGATATCTGTTAAAATGTTTTGCACAAATTTAATTGTATTAACACACATTTGGTACTGTTTTCTGTACTATCCTCAACTCTTATTAACAAAAAATCCAAATATTAAGTCATCTTTCTCTGCTTCACCCTCATTAGCTTTCAGAGTCAGTTTTCTGATTTGTTTTAAAGACCTAATATCACCTATTTTCCATCTAGATCTACAACTAAAGGCTTTTATTAAGGCTCCTATCATCCTTTGTGTAATTCGCTCCTTTCTTTCATTACTGGAATTATCCCTCCATCTCTCAAAACAGCCTGTGTGCATCTAATTCTATCCTCTAAGATTCTTGAATTCAGTGTTTATGTGTAACTCCAATCTGGTTTTTGGCCTCATTTCTTTTGAAATTGTCAAACTGAAATAGATCGCATCCATTTTTCTCCATCTTGATCTGAGTTTTGCTGACTAGTTTACTGGACAGATGACTATGTGTGATTCTGACATCAGTCTCTGACTCGTTCAAATCTTCATTTCAGCTTCATTTCAGCTTCATTTCAGCCCACTTTCTTTCACGTTACATATTAAAGCATCCCCTGTGATGCATTCTTCTATCTCTGCAGCATCAACCACTCTCGTCTCCCTACAGTTCTACCATTTTGGCTCACAGTTTAGTCACTGTTTGACTCCTTACTTTTGTCTCAATAAACTCCATATTGTTTCATCTCCTATATATCTCTGTTTCTGCCTGATCATCTGATAACTGAGATGTTCTGATCCCCAAGGGATTTAAATTTAATTCGTATACTTTTTTCTTTGTCTGAATTATTTAAGTTCTTTCTTTTTTTTACTGTTTTATCTGGTTTTTAAAGGCCCCTATATAATTAAAAGCAATTAAATTATTTGCATTAAACTAAATATTATTAATTTTTGATCATTTTTGTAAAACATCGTTGCAG
>NC_050526.1:2239141-2245862 GCF_002922805.2 Oryzias melastigma
CTTACTTTTGTCTCAATAAACTCCACATTGTTTCATCTCCTATATATCTCTGTTTCTGCCTGATCATCTGATAACTGAGATGTTCTGATCCCCAAGAGATTTAAATTTAATTCATATACTTTTTTCTTTGTCTGAATTATTTAAGTGCTTTCTTTTTTTTACTGTTTTATCTGGTTTTTAAAGGCCCCTATATAATTAAAAGCAATTAAATTATTTGCATTAAACTAAATATTATTAAATTTTTATCATTTTTGTAAAACATTGTTGCAGTATTCTCCATATAAGAAAGGCAGCAAGCTGACAAAAGCTCGCCGAGCGAAGGCCCTCGGCCTTGAAGGAGCTGCCTCCGCGTTGCTCAACGCGCCACAAACGCTGGATTTAAGAACATGGGTACAACCTGCTACTGAAGGTAAGAACAAAGCTACAGTGAAATTAAATATCATCTAGAATAATCAAGAAATTGGCATTTTTTGTTAGCCTCATGAAGAAAATATATATTTTCCCCCTTTAAATACACTTTATTTTATTAATAATTCATTAAAGTTAAAGTTTTTCCCTTGTAATTGAATTTATGGACCAAATATTTTTTGTAACAGTAATAATACATTTACTACGACAGAGTATTAGGACCAGTTTACAAACAAACAAACAAACAAAAAAAATGAAATTACGACTTAAAATCAAGTAAATTTAGGAGAAAAAAGTTGTAAGTTAAGGAGAAAAGAAAAAAAGTTGTCTGATTATATGAGCCGTGCTCGAAGATGAAAGAAGCTTTATTTCTGGATAGGTGTCAAAAAACAAGAAATTCTGAACTTTTTAGCGACTCAAAATCAAATTATTCTTGGTGAGATTGACTTTACGATATTTGTAATGCAGAGTTTCATATCTAAAATAAGGAGCTCAGACGCACCTTCGCAGGACCACCACGTTATTCTGACCTTTCAATTCACACACCCAGAAGCCCATTCCCCACCTTACGTCATGTATCTGTCATGCACAGAAGAACCAGCAAAGAAGAGTGAAAAAAGTGTTGCATACACTCCCTTCTCCAAATGAAATGTCCCGTTTCAACACAAAACGACAAAGAGGAATAAAAAATTCTCTGTCACGTTAGCACAAGAACATTCAAATTCTCCAAACTAGGCATCTTCAGACAGAAGCACCACACAGACATGAAGGAGATCTTGGAAGAAATGGGTCGAAGTGGACAGCTGCAGGAACATCGATGACTTCATCAATAGGCTCTGCAGAGATCCTGCAAGCCACCCATGAATAAATAAAAGTTGAACTAACTGTAAATCAAACAAAGAAGCTCCCAAACATTTGTAACGTCATAAACATTCAGCTCACCTGTTGAAATCCAGGACGCTTTTTTAAAGTTTAGTCAGTCTGCAGCTGCACACGGCATTTGCTCGTAAAACTGTAAACTCACTTCAACTTTAAATTTACAAGATTAAAAGTTTTAAATTTATGGAAAAAAACTCCTCCTGAAGTAAAAAAAAACTCATACATTTTCGATATTAAAAGTTGTAAAATTACAAGTAAAAAAACTCATATTTTTACGAGATAAAAGTTGTCAATTTACAGGTAAAAAAATTTACATTTATGAGATTTAAAGTCATAAATTTATGAAAAATCTTGTAAGTTAAAAAGGTTAACAGTTGTAAAGTTAAAAGTAAAAAACTCGTAAATTTTCGAGATTAAAAGTTGTACATTTAAAAGTAAAAAGCTTGTACATTTACGAGATTAACAGTTGTAAAATTACAAGGAAAAAAAAACGCGTACATTTTCTAGATTAAAAGTCGTAAAGTTACGAGTAAAAAAACTCATACATGTACAAGATTAACAGTTGTAATGTTACAAGTAAAAAACTCGTAAATGTTTGGGACTAAAAGTTGTAAATTAAAGTAAGAAGCTTGTACATTTACAAGATTATCATTTGTAAAGTTACGAGTAAAAAACTCGTAAATTAACAAGATTAAAAGTTTTCCATTTAAAAGTAAAAAGCTTGTACATTTACGAGATTAACAGTTGTAAAATTACAAGTAAAAAAATCGTAAATTTTCGAGATTAAAAGTCGTAAAGTTACGAGTAAAAAAACTCATAAATGTACGAGATTAACAGTTGTAAAGTTACGAGTAAAAAACTCGTACATTTTCGAGATTAAAAGTCGTAAAGTTACGAGTAAAAAAACTCATATATGTACGAGATTAACAGTTGTAATGCTACAAGTAAAAAAACTCGTAAATTTTCGAGACTAAAAGTTGTAAATTAAAAAGTAAAAAGCTTGTACATTTACGAGATTAACATTTGTAAAGTTACGAGTAAAAAAACTTGTAAATTAACGAGATTAAAATTTGTTCATTTTAACGTGAAAAACTTGTACATTTACAAGATTAAACATTGTAAATGGTAAAACTCCTGAATTTATGAAATTAAAAGTTGTAAATTTACAAGAAAAAAACTCATACCTTTACAAGATTAACAGTTGTAAAGTTACAAATAAAAAATCTTGTACATTTACAGGATTAAAAGTTGTAAATGTATGAGAATTTTGTTGTAAATTAGCAAGAAAAAATATTTACAAGATTAAGAGTTGGAAATTTTCAATTTTTAATCTCGTAATATTATTAATTCTTTTCTGGCTCTAATACTCCTTCGTACATTTACAAATAGAATTGTATTCAAGTGTAATTTCTTCAAAGCTTGCTTAAACATATTTATAAACACTTAAGCTGCACAAACAAATTCTTAAAAGTGTTTTGTTACCCAGATTCCATCCAGGTCTATATGTTAGATTCCGGTTGTGTCTGTGTTGCAGGTCTGTCGTCTGTGAAGGAAGTGACCACAGGCGTGGAGCACATCCTGGCCGACATGATAGCCAAAGACCCAGAAACCCTCACCTACGTCAAGACACTGTGAGATTGCATCTTCTACCCTCCTCTAGTATGCTTTTTTTCTGCTTTTTGGTTTAAATTGTCAAATAATTTCTGTGTTTTTGGACAGATGTGAGAGGAGTTTTGTGACCATCCAGTCATCTGTGTCAAAGACGGCGCTGAAGGAGAAAGAAGAAAAACCGGGCCACAAAAATGCAGGAGCTGAACACGGCAGACCTAAAGACATAGAGAAATTTCAGCTGTACTTTGAATTCACCTGTAATATCCAGCGCATCCAGCCTCACCAGGTAATTGTTTTACAATTTTTTTAGCATGTTCTCTAAATTATAGATCTATTTTTTTAAATAAATACTGTGATTACTCATTTTGCTGGAGTATTTCAGATTAGAATTTGTCTTTTATTTTAATCTTTTATACACAGTTAAATGAAAACACAAATGAAAGGTTGAAATTTGATATTTCATCCAATATTAATTGTTGTTTTTTGTAACTATATCCACACAGATGACTAACAGAAATAAGATCATTTCCTCGTTGTAAGTTTACCTAAACGTTGCCGTTCTTCTTTTATTACCACATGAAATAGATACTCAAATAAGTCAGCCCTTTTTCCAATAAAGAGACAAATATTATTATAAGCTTAGGTAAATATATTATAAACACGATAGTTGAAAAAACAAAAACACTGAGAAGCGTCTCCTTAAACTCTTTGTGTTTGTCACTTTTATGGGCTTCATTCACTCTGGAACGCTCCCCACGTCAGTGGCTGTTAGCCTTCGTATTTACCCCTCCTGCGCCCCGCTCTGCCTCCTCCGCTCCCCCTCTGTCCCCGTAGTGACTGGTGGGTTACTCAGAGTTGGTCTCGGGCCTCATGTGTCACCACGGCTTCCGTCAGCCGCCGCCTCTGCCACACCACACTCCCTGGCAACCCGCTCTGCCCTACAGTCATTTCATGGCAGACACACACACACTTGCTGACACACAGGCACACCCTGCAAGTCCCCTCGTTCTCTCCTCTTAACATATGTGACATGTCCCCCGCCGACACGCCATTGGATTAGGAGGCTTTGATTGACAGGTGCCCTCCTGTAGTGACAGCTACTGCTGCTGGGCCCAGGGGCGAACCAAAGGAAGAGGTGGGGGCGGTACTGAGGTGCTCCTGCCTCCATCCCTCTTTTTCTGACTAAACCTCATCCCTCCAGTCCATTCCTCACCTCCAGTTCCTTCTTCTTCAAGGCGTTTAAGAGGATGACTCGCCTTTGTCACGGAGGGTTAATCCACAGGCTGCTGTGACCCTGCGAGCCGTCAGATTCCGGCTAAAACAAACCTTTTGTAGCCATGAACTTGGCAGGAGGAGAGATGCAGGTGGAGATGTGTTTTGACAGGAGGCATGTGTGCTTGCCTGTACGCTGTAGCACCAGGGTGTGCAGCCTTTAGCACCAAAAGAGCCTTTCACTCCGGTTTATAACCAACTAAACCAAGTCTCACTTAACCTTTTAGAAAATTAAATTCTATAAATATTTTATTTTAATATTTGATTTTATTTTTTTAAATTAACTAATTAATCGTAAACCTGGGAACAAAATTAATCGCGATTATTCACAATTTTTTTTTTTTTTTTTCATCAGGGGTGTCAAACTCAATCGCACAAGGGGCCAGAATCCAAAACACACCTTAGGTCCTGAGCCGAACCAAATTTTTAAAACTTTAAATCCATAACATATTTATGAACTAGATATATACCATTACCTGCGATAATGCTAGTATGAATGTTGAAAGCTGAATCGCTGAAGATGCTGAAATTGATAGCTAAAAATATTGAAGCTGCTAGCCAGCTAAAAATATTAGCTAAATGCCAAATTAGCTTAAAAAAACAAAAATAAAAAACCTAGGTTAGCCAAAGCATGGTAACCCTGGTATAATGTGATGAGGTGTTTTGTTGGATGCTATGGATGACTGCACCGCCGACGCAAAGCGAAGGAATAGATGATAACGAGTTAATCGCATGCGTTAATGCGTCAACTTTCACGGCCCTAATATCTTTATGAGACCACAAACACATTCATTTATGAAATGGAGCTTTTGCAAATATTTACAATAATTTAATGTATATTTTTTCTATAAATAACAACTTAACTTCTTTACTTTTGACAGTAGCACATACAAGTTCCTTTCAAAATAAAGTAAAATACACCCTGCGTCAGATCAGATCCTCTTTACTTGAAATGAAACTGCAAGAAAACCAAGTCAAACCTGGCAACTTATATCGTTATGACAATGTAGCTTAATAGAATATGTGCTTAACTAACTGATTTCAGATTTATTTAAATTGTTAGCATTTTTCTTTAAAGCCAAGATCCACAATGAAGGAATTAAAGAGCCGCATGAGGCTCCAGAGCCTCAGGTTGCAGACCAAAAAAAAAAGTTTTTTTTTATAATTAATAGGAATTTGTTTCTTTTCTGGCAAATGGAATAAAAATAAGAACATAAAAACACAAAAATAAAGAGAAGCTAGATTTTTCTCAAAATGTGAAATTATTTGTTACATTTCCTTTCAAAATAAGATACAGCTCTGGAAAGCACAAGATAATACTCCTAAAAGATCAGACTTTTTAATCAAATTTTTGTTTAGTATTTGAAATCTGTGTATTTAAAAACAAATTTATTAGCAAAAAAACCCACATTTCAGCCAGTAAAGCTGTTTAGATATATTTTAACTGTAGAAAAAACATTAATAAAAAAATCTTTATCATATTTGCCTGAAAAAGTGACGAGATAAAAACATTTGACAAACTGACTCAAATTATTTGGCTTTAGTCCCTTAAACTAGTAACTTAGTAAAGGATACTAAATCAGAGAGCAGGAAATGAGGCGCACAGTTCGTGCCTTTCTTATTTATTTTAAACCTAAATTAATTTAAAGTTTGTTTACTAGAAACTTTAACATGCCTGGAAGCTTAACTCTTAGATCCACTTTCTTCCCAACAGATTTGACTCCTTTTACGAAGGCTACACATTTATCTTATAGCGATTAGCTCTGAGCAAGTGTGAAATGCTCGGGCAGATTTATTGGAGTAGACTTTTAGTTTAATGCGAACAGCTTTGTGATCTAACGGAAGTTTAACGCTCCAGACCGGGGTTTGCCTGCAGAGGCGCTTCGATAACTGGAACTGTTCCATCAATGAAACAGTTCTGTTTGATGGACGAGTGAACGAAAGAAAGCAAGTTCATCGGAACTGTCACTCACGTTAAATCTATTTTATGTTTTAGTGTTTGTGGGAGGGCTATTTTTTAAGGGTAAAAAGTTTTTAAATAACTTTTTGCTGATTTTTTTCCTGTTTCTGGTACCCTTTTTTATGTTTGAAGTTGTTTATTAAGTAATTTAAAACACTTTTTTATGTTTTAACAAAAATATAGTAACAATTTAAAAAATAAAAAATAAATAAGGTTTGAAACAAATTCTGGCCAAAAGTAAAAAAATGTTTGTGCTGCGTTTGGGCTAAAACTTTATTGACAAAGCTCAAAATATCCACTTGTGGAAATAGATCTTCTGTGAATAAAAAAAAATCTTCACCTTTAATTTTCATCAGTTAATAATAATCTAAACAATCTTTATTTTATTGCAGTTAAAAGATAAACCAACACAGGTTTCTTTTTTTTTGAATGATGTTTAAACATTTATGTTGGACAATTTTGTTCATTCTAGTGAAAATCCAACTTAACAATATCAGAAAAAAAGTTTTTTCCCATTGATATGAGAAACTCGATTAATTAGCTTCTCTTCTAACTACTTTCTGTATAATAGTTTCCATTAAACTCACCCGG
>NC_050526.1:2246303-2249441 GCF_002922805.2 Oryzias melastigma
ATCAGAAAAAAAAGGTTTTTCCCACTGATATGAGGAACTCGATTAATTAGCTTCTCTTCTAAGTACTTTCTGTAAAATAGTTTCCATTAAACTCACCTGGACGCACAATTTAATGCAGGTTTTATAATAAGTAGAATGGAAATGGAAAATTAAAAAACACATTTCGTGTCCCTTGGGCGAAAAAATAAAAAGACCCTCTGACTTAAAGTTCAAAATAACTTTATTTTAATAATATTTTTTGACAGCTTCAATACTGTGACAATCCAGATCCAACTTTCCTCAGAAGTACAGGAGTCTTCTTACAGAAAGTGTCACCTTCATCCATTTCTGTAAGACTTGTACCAGCGAGACAAATGCACGTTTGATGTGTGGGCTGGCATGCATGCATCTGTTTGTATATCTTTGGTAATTTGGATGGATAGATAGATGTGTTTGTGACAGTGTGCCTCCTAAGTAAGGGTGAGCAAGAGGAGGAGACAGATAGCGGATAGTCCTTGGCTGACTGCCCTCCCTTTGGGGCAGATGAAAGGATCAAGGGGCGTCGAGGAACGACGGTCTGTCTGGTCCGGTCAGTTCATTCTGATTGGGTTACCTGTCACTGCTGGAGTGTTTAACACACTAACACACTTGTTCTGTCTCCAGTCATATAGATGAGACGGGAGCTTAATCTCATTAGGAAGTGTCACTCGCTGAGCAAAACCAAAGATTGTACTTAAAGTTCAAAGTTTTAACCCTTCAACTCATTGATTGTACAGTTGTTTTCTAGAAAACAAATATAGTCAAAAATATTGAGGTTGTCTATAAATGAAAATGTTTAGGTTACAGTATTTTATTTGGTGTATTTTCCTTCATTCTCAGTCTCTAAGCCAGGTGTCAAACTCAATTGGGTTCAAGGGCCACATTCAACCCGTCTGATCTCAAGTGGGCCAGACCAGTAACATAATAGCAAAGTACCCTACGGTCAACTTCTTATCTGGAGATTTGTTTTGTTTTTTTCTCAGTAACATAGTACCCCAATCACTTATTATTACTCAATCATTTACAGAGGCCGAATGATTTTACTAAAAAAATGGTTTATTCAATTTTATACCAAATATTTTACATCTGACATTGAATTAATCCCAATAGTAAACTTGTGAGGGGGCTACGAAAATAAGAAAAAATAAAAGAATAAAAAATTAAACACCCTGCCTAAAATATAAATGGGCAAATCAATGAAAAGTTCAATTAAATTAAACTGCATCTTACCCAGACGTGGGACGCGTTTGCAAAGATAAGCTGTTTATTCCTGGATTGCTCATCATCATCAACCTTTGCTCCCCCTAGTGGCGGAATTGCACATTTTGCTCAGATAGTGAATCTCCTGCTTCTTTCCACGTTTTTGGCACATAAAATCTAAATCACACTTTTAGCGATTTTCGTAATCTTGATATCAAAATGTTCAGTTTGTTCAGGATGTTTATGCTTATATTTTTTTGTATTCATAAATTTTAGTTTTTGAAATATGGAGCAAAATATCCCCCATAGGAAATGAATAAGAAAGTCTTCAAATTGTTTTTTTAGGTAGATTAGCAACAAGCCTTTAAATATATTCCAGTGTGTTTAATTTATTGGTTGTAATTAAAGAAAAAAAAAAATTGGAGTTTAGCTAATATTTAAACAAAAACCTAACGTTTTTGGCTAATTTGTTATCTGCCAAGGTTTTTATAGGCTAATTTGGAGTTTAGCCAATATTTTAGCAACAGGCTAACATTTTTGCCTAATTTAGACTACTGAGGAATTTTGGAGTTTCGCTAGTATTTAAGCAACAAGCTAAATTTTTTTTTGGCTAATTTGTCATCAACTTGTGTTTTTTTGTGTGGCTAATTGGGAGTTTGGCTCATATTTAAGTAACACACTAAATATCTTGAAAAATTGGCATGTGTTAGAGATTTTTAAGCAATTTTACAACAAATTGCTCAGAAATTGAGGTCAAATCAGCGCCTTTTCATAGTTTTAGCAAATTTTACATTTTTTAAATAGCTTTCGTATTTTCAGCAAATCCCTTCAGCAATTAAAGTCACCATTTTCAGCAAAAAGCTTCAACATCTTCAGTGACTACTTCCATCAAAAAGCATTCACGCTAGCGTTATCGCAGGCAACTTTTCTAGTAATAAAATGATTTGAAAAAGAATACAAATGTAGGAGGGCAGTGATGACTTTACTGCTGTGATTTTACTTATTGTAGATGTATTAAAAAAAACTCAAAAAGAAGCACTTTGCTTGTTTCCCTCTACAACATCATTGTTTTGATGAAGATTGTTTCAGAAATCTCATCGCAGTCAGAGAGGGCGCCTCGAGCCAAAACATGCCATAAGAGGAGAAATCCAGCTTTCGTCATTATTCAGTCTTAACTCCCTGCATTAATTCTGCCACGCCATTAGCTGTGCTTGGAATTTTTCCTTTCCGTGTGTGTTGCATATGGGCGCGCCGCATTCAAGGGTGATGCTGAGTCGTAACGGTTGTGGCACCGTGTGTGGGTGTGGGCGGGGGAAAAGGCCTCGCGGTCTCAGTGCTGATGGTGGCATAGTGGTGGCATTTGTCAGCTCGCTTCTTCCGCTTGGTCTCCAGATTGACGTCTTGCTTCTTGGCCCTGTTCTGTGGCAGGCTAAAGGTTCCCCGCTGAAAAGGTCAGACACTTACTACTGTTTGCTTAACAGCATGTAACAGTTCCTCTAAGGGGAGAACCGGCACACAACACAACAAGCCTGGCCACGGGATACACTTCTAGGGTCGTCTCTCTTTATGCACGTGTTTTCCTTAAAGATTTACTCTTCAAGGCTGTGAGACGGAGAATATTTTTGAACATTGCGGCTTTGTGAGGATTTTGTGTAATCATGACCTGTAACCTTGTTCTGTTTCAGTCATGAGTTGTAGTGGTGAAAAACAATACTTTTTAATGCCGTTCTGTTGAGTGCATATGTTTCAAAGTAGAGCTGCCACGATTAGTCAACTAATTGACGACTAATCGACTATTAAAATAGTCGACGACTAATTTAATAGTTGATTAGTTGTTACTTTATACTATATGGCGCCAGAGTGTAGTAAAGTTGAAAGTTATAACGGCGTTATGCTAGCTTTTTGGACTATTTTGGCATT
>NC_050526.1:2249918-2251338 GCF_002922805.2 Oryzias melastigma
ATATAAGTCGCACTGGAGTATAAGTCGCAGGGACATTCAATCTATGAAAAAAAACGCGACTTATAGTCCGGAAAATACGGTAATTTGGAACTTAGCTACTGTTTTAGGCGAATCCTTGCTATGTTGGCTAATTTAGGCTTGTTTGCTTGTTTTTTTTTGGCTAATTTCAAATTTAACTAATATTTTAGCTGGCCATCAGCTTCAGCATTTTCAGCAATCAGCTTCAGCGATTTCAGCATCTTCAGCTATCAGCACTGGCATCTTCAGCGGCCAATCTCAGCTTACAGCATTCACACTAGTATTGTCGCAGATAATGCTACATTTCAATTTTTTGTTAGTTTAAAGCAAATAATGGTTAAGATGTGTGCTTTACATCCAGTTTGCGCATGACCCGATTAGTCAATTAACCTGAAAAAGTAATCGATGATTAATTGACTATTAAAATAATCGTTTGTACTATTAAAAATCATCTATTTCAAACCTGTTTATTTTTCAAATCTCTAAAGTTTTGAAGTTTCACAGCAACTCTTGAGTCACCGTCTGCTTAGGCTGGAGAAATGTGTGCATTTCATTCATGCATGTTTGTGTACAGACGCTGGCTATTAACCGAGGGGAGAGTCTGAAGATTTTGACAGTGAAGGTTAATATTCCTGACAAAGTGAAGAGTGACTTCACCTGGTGGTGTGTCAACAACAGGTCAGAAGCACAATAATACATCTTCAGACACTCCAATGAGGGTCTGGCATTTCCATAATCTGTCACAATAATGTTGTCATCTACTGGCAGGTGCTCCAACACTTAAAGCACATTTTTTTAATGCATAGTCAATTGGGTGAAGTTTTAACCTGATAAACATTTCAGTTTAGAGTAAAAGTTGGTAGAAATTTAGAAGATTAAACTAGAATATAACACACTTTTAACCCTTTAACACACAATTGATGCAATTCCAGTGGATTTTGAAGCTGAGAAAAGGGAATTTCAGCGCAAATAATTCAAATTTTAACATGTTTAATAGACACGTTTTGTTAGTGGAGCCCAAATAATATCTTAAAAATGTGTGTAATGATGGACGCATTTCCATAGACGTTTTATTATTATTTTTATTTATTTATGTTCCTTAATTTTCTATAACTTTTCAAGCGTCAACACAATAATTCCAACAGATTCTGAAGGAGAAAAGCGGCTCACACGCCGCTTTTCTCCTTCAGAATCTGTTGGAATTATTGTGTTAACGCTTGAAAAGCCACAGTGTGTTAAATATTTTGTATTTAAGCGTCACCGGTGACACCTCAGGTGTTAAAGGGTTAACTCATAGCTTTTTTTCCCCATTTATATATAAATTAAAAATCACATTTTTGTAATCAGAAGTGCAGTATCTCATGACATTTAATACTTTTTTCTCCCGTTATTAAATATAATA
>NC_050526.1:2251423-2252151 GCF_002922805.2 Oryzias melastigma
ATATTTTCTATTTAAGCGTCACTGGTGACACCTCAGGTGTTAAAGGGTTAACTCATAGCTTTTTTTCCCATTTATATATAAATTAAAAATCACATTTTTGTAATCAGAAGTGCAGCATCTCATGACATTTAATACTTTTTTCTCCCGTTATTAAATATAATATAGATGGAGGCCAAAGTCACTAGCAAAAGAGGAACACAGAGCAATTATCCTGAATGCTGTGGAGGATTCCTACAAGCGTCTTATTCTACCTTTTCTCACAAGGAGCTACAGGTAATTTATTTGTTTTAATAATCGTCATAGTGAGGCAACGGAAAGATTTATGAACACAGTATTTTTTTTTTAATTTTCTGTTTGTGGTCCTTCCTCCTATTAGGACAAAGTTAACAAGTGAAGCAGAGAAAGAGTCGATCGCAATGTTCGTGCGAAACCTCCGCCAGCGCCTTTTGGTGAGTCCCGTCAGAGGCTGCGTCATCATGGGAGTGGACCCTGGCTTCAGACATGGCTGCAAGCTGGCAATCCTCTCCCCGACTAGTAAGAGGCACACTACAACACATTCACTGTAGTCGGAGTCGGACTATAATTACATTAAAGAGAACATTTCTAATGTTTAAAGAATAATAGATTAAAGATTTTATTAGAAAATTGATCATATAATAATAATAATTATTACAATAATTGTTTTCTATTTTAGAGCATTTTGCATTTTAGAGCTTACCATTTAAAAG
>NC_050526.1:2252264-2275041 GCF_002922805.2 Oryzias melastigma
ACTGCATGGTTCTCAAGAGTTCCCTTTAAATCCAGATAAAATCATTTTCCTGCTCAAATTTGCTGTGTGAAAATACAACTAAGATAATGTAATTTTTTATATTGGTAAAAGACAAAAATAATTTACACCAAACGACTAATATTAGAAATAGCATTTTGACAACATTTCAGTTTTTTTAAATTCAGTATCAAATAGAAAATAAAAGACAATGGTGCCAAAAATAAGTGGTTTATTTTCTTTTGAGTGTGTATTCATACATAAATGTGCGTGCTAGCTTTATTTGTCTGCTTTACTGACTGTGTGTGCGTGCATTTCTGTCACACCCTCTCGTAAACTTGTGTTGCCACGAGTCATGCATACATGTTCACAACTGACAAACTCACCTGTATCAGGTGTCAGAACTGGCGTTACATTGAAACAGGTCTTGCCTGTCAGTTAACAGGTTATTCTTAGACTTGGAAGAAGCTCTTGAAACATTTCTGGTATTAAGGATAAAGCCTATTAGGAGGCGTTTGATGGTTGATTCATTTTTATCGTTTGAACTTTGCTACTTTGTTCATTTGTCTGCCACTATCATCAAGAGTTCTAATTTGGGCTTCCACGATTCGTCGACTAATCGACTATTAAAATGGTCGACAGCGAATGTAATAGTCGATTAGTCGTTACTTTATATTATATAGTCGGAGTGTAGTAAAATTGAAAGTTATAATGGTATTCTGCTAGTTTTTTGGACTATTTTGGAGTTTAGCTAGCATTTCAGCTACATGCTAGCTATTTTGGCTAATTTAGGCTTTTTTCAGTTTTTTAGGCTATTTTGGAGCTTAGCTAATTTTTAGCTGCATGCTAGCTCTTTTGGCTAACAGCTTTTTTCAGTTTTTTAGGCTAATTTGCCATCTAACTAATATTTTAGCTGGCTATCAGCTTCAGTGTTTTTAGGTATTAGCTTTAGCAATTTTATTTATCCATTTCAGCATCTTCAGCGGCCAAATTCAGCTTACAGCATTCATTTTAGCATTATCGCACTCAATGCTATATATCTAGTTTTTAGTCAGTTTAAAGCTAATGATGGTTAAAATGTGTGCTTTACATCCAGTTTGCACATGACCCGATTAGTCGACTATTAAAATAATCGTTTGTTGCAGCACTAGTTCTAATCAGATTGTATTTTCTTGCTCTGATCTTTCTAAAAAATCTCTGTTCAGGTCAGATTATCCACACAGATGTTGTGTACCTGCACAACGCAGGACAGCAAAGAGAGGCGGAGAAATTGCGCCACCTTATGACCAAATACAGGTATTGGTGCTAAATTAATTTTGTTTGAACTTGAATATAATAAAGACAAAGTATTGTTAATATTATAGATCTGAGACAGACTTTAAATAATTTAACATTGATGGTCTTTTTCTTGTTTCTCTTTCTAGCTGTACTAAGGTCGTCATTGGCAACGGGACTGCTTGTCGAGAAACAGAGACCTTCTTCGCCGACCTTATCGCCAGACGTTTTTTCCACCCTTTGGATGTGTCATACTGGTAAAGTCTTTATTCTATTACTTAAAAAAAATCTATTTTTATACTTTTAATGTCTAGAAAATATGGAGCTATAAAAGTTAGATGATCCTGTGTGAGACAAAGTGAATGTCTACTGAAGCCATCTGGACTTCATTTCACGTAGTCCAATTAAAGAGACGTTTTAGGGTCCACGCTGCGTCTGTAACCCGACCCGGTCCAATCTTCAGAATACAACAGCACAGAACTTTGGTCCAAGCATAATAACCACTGGCCTCTCTTTGCCCCATCTTCTTTACTCTGCGCTGAGTTCCAGGTGGGTTTGTTGAATTGAGGTTCGCAGTAGGACCGCAGCCTAAAACGACTCCGAGCTGTTCACACACATACGTGCACTTCAGAGGTCACGCCTTTGGTGTAAAAGGCTTATGTTTTTTTCTCTAAAGTTACATTCTCCTTTTCAAGAGCACAAACGGTAAAAGTGGGGCCCTTATTAAGTTAATGTCCACTTGCTTATTTTTTTTCTTTAACGGTCCACGTCCACAGATACTTTTTCCTTCACAACCATCGGGAGCTCTTCCAGAGAGCAGCTGTTCCACATCTTGAAGTAATGTCTGTGTTGTTTTTACTTCTTCTGTAGCCATTGGCAGCCACACTTTTCACAAACCATAAGAATGTTGGACTTGTGCATTTGATGTGGTCCAAACTGAATGTCCTCCAGCACCCAACTTCATAGTTCAGCAAGTAACACAAATTTAAACAATATAAAAAACAACTTTTGCAAGTTTATGAACTTTTAGAAGATTTTATACTGACGGTACATGCTCAAACGTCGTTCTTATTAAGAGTAAATGGAGTTTAACTGCATTCACTGTGGACTCTGACTTGTAGAGGCTAAGAAATATCAAACAATAATTTGAATATGTTAGCATTCTTTTATGTTTACTTACCTCCTCCTTTCCTCACTTTTTAAACTGGTGTTAAATTAAGAATAAGCCTTGTTGGTGTCCTAAAATTAAAAAAATATATTTTTTGTTCTCATTGAATCCATCTGTAATGTTTTAAGATTTTACGTAATTTGTGCAATTTTTCAGCTCCATGTTTAGTCAATGGGACATTTTTCAAATTCTTTATGCATTTTTATGCCAGTATAATATTGCTGTCAAAACATTCAGCACAGTCGGGACATTCATGATTGTACTTCTGGTATTCATACCTACGCATTTAAAATGTTTAAGTAATTTTTGCGATTTTTCTAGAAAATCTTCAAATTCTTTGTGCACCTAATAACTATGCAATATTTGGTATGAAAACATTGAGCACTTTCGGGATGTTATTGTTTGTACTATTCAAACCTTTTTTGGATTTATATATTTTACGTAATTTTTGCGTTTTTTTTTTTTTCAAGAAATCCTTGAAATTCTTTGTGCACTTTCTGCAATATCTCCAAGTTTGGTATCAAAATGTTCAGCAACTTCATCATGTACAGCGCGTTCAGGACGTTCATGCTTGAACTTTTGGCATTCATAACTTTTATGTATTTTACATTTTTACGAGATTTAGGGATTTTTTTCAAATTCTTTTTGCACTCTGTAATTTCTGCAAGTTTGGTATCAAAACGCTCAGCAGGTTCAGGAGGTTCGTGGTCGTACTTTTTGCGTTTTAAAATTGTATGCAATTTGTGTGATTTTTCAAGAAGTTCTTCAAATTCGTTGTGTACTTCCTGTAATCTGCAAGTTTAGTATCAAAGCGTTCAGCATAGTCATGCTCGTACTTTTGCTGTTCATACCTTTTACGCATTTTACATTTTTATGTTATTTTTTATTTTTCCAAGAAATTCTTCAAATTCTTTGTACACTTAATGCCAATGCAATATTTGGTATCAAAACGTTCAGTACAGTCATGCTTGTGCTTTTGGTATTCATACCTTTTATGCATTTCAAAATGTAATTACATTTTTTTTTTTTTTTTTTTTTTAAGAAATTCTTTCTGGGCTTTCTGCAAATTCTGGCTAGAAAACATTTAGTATGGTCAGGACATTCACGCTTGTACTTTTGGTATTCATGCCTTTTACGTATTTTTACGCAATTTTTCAAGAAATTATTTAGATTTTTTGTTCACTTTCTGCAAATGTGCAAGTTTGGTGTCAACGCGTTCAGCACGTTCGGTACATTCATGTTTGCACTTTTGGTATTTGCACCTCTAACGCATTTTAAAATTTTATGCAGTTGTTGCAATTTTTAAAAAGAAATTCTTCAAATTCTTTGGGCACTTGATGCAATATTTAGTATCGAAACATTCAGCACGTTCGGGACATTCATGCTTGTAGTTTTGGTATTCATACCTTTTATACATTCTTAAATTTTATGCAATTTTTGCGAGTTTTCAAGAAATTCTTTGTGCACTTTCTGCAAATTCTTCAAGTTTGGTATCAAAACATTCAGCACGTTCAGGGCGTTCTTGTACTTTTGGTACTTTTCAAAGCATCTTCAGCGACCACATTCAGTATTCAGTATCATTATCGCAGGTAATGCAATTTTTCTAGTTATAATTCTTTATAAAAGGGTTGTCTGCTGTAACATACATAATAAATTAACATAAAATGGTTTTAATTACGATGACAGCAAATCATTTTAAAAAACACAGCATAAATATATCTTAAACATATCAAAACATTTTTTTATGAAAATATTGTAAATGATGCAGAAAACAGTTTGATCAAATTTAAAGAATACTTTTATTTTAAAATGACTTATTTTCTATGAAAGTAAAATGTGTTTTTTTCCAGTTTTCAGCAGTTTCATTGAACTATAAAAGGTTTATTTGCCTTTGTGGCTTTCTTTGAAAGACGTTGGCTTTTTAAGTGCCCATTCTGAAGGATGATGTTGATTTCAAAGCAGAGATGGAGAAATGATCTGAAGGATTGACAGCAGCTGAAAACAGAGTTTACTTCACTGCTGACTGACCCAGAGCTGACTTACCACTGAAGAAACGCTTGTGATCATGGAATGGAAAATGGGCTACATCATGAAAATTGACAGTGCACTTCTTTATTTTTAAAAATCAAGAATTGTATTCAAGTGACTTTTTGACTAGTTTTTATGTTTGTTGTAAAATTTGTATTCTTTAGACCAACTGAAATGTGACTTGCAACTTCTCGATTGCCTTGGGAGAAGCATTCCATGGGAATGCCTGGTTTTGATTAAAACCCCCTTTTTTATCATTTAATACTCAACAGTCTTTTTCAAGTATTTTTTATTTAATGACATTTAATTTGTTTGGTTGTTGGGGGAGAAAAATCACACACCTTTCATAAACTTTGCAGATGAAAGCAGTTCAACAAAGTGACTGATTTTTTTTTTTCCAATCATTCGAGTTCTTTTAAGTTAGTTTGGTTACTTCCTTTTACTTTACCCCACTTACTCTGCTCCTGAAAACAGCTGTTTTCCCAGAGTCAATTGTGATGAAGTTTGAGGTACGACATGGTTGTGCTTTGTTTACATGTTCAGGTTTGGATAGTTCATTAACACTTTTCTCCCCTCGACGTGCCTCCTCTGTCGGCGTCGACTGTTGGGTAGTTCATTAAAATTCCCAGCCTCATTTACACCGTCTGCTTCTTGTCTCCCTGCAAGCCTTCACGCCGTCTCCTCCCCCACCCGTAGCCATGTGTCTGTCTTCCTCTTTTCTGTCCTTTTGCCTGAGTGCTCAGCTGGAATGACAGCCAGAAATGGCAGCCTGCAGGACATCCTAACTTGTACTGTGTTTGTTTGTATGGATGTGTGTGTTTAACATGCTAAATCTCCTTTATGTCTTTTTTATATGTATGGTTGAGCCATGAACACAGATGACTCAACACTCAGGTGTATTTGTTAAAATGACAGTTAGACCGGAAAAGTGTCCACCATAGTCTTAACAATCCTAATACAATCAATAAAGAATACCTATACTTTCAACATTTGAAAATATTGGTAGTAGTACAAAAAACATGTTTGTATTCAACTTGTGTAAGCGAGGTCAATAGTTATCACCTATTAGTCTTGGTAAGTCTGCAACCTTTTTCCATTTAAATGTGATATTAATATTGTATAAAAATGCTATGCTGTGTTTAGCCCAAATCAAAAAACCTGTGTCGTTTTCTAGGACATAGTTTCTGCAGAGCGGCAAATTAGAAATTCATTAGAAATGTGGGTGAGACCATTGATACGGAGTAAGTCTGCTCTCACTTCCTGTCATCCATATGTTTCCGTGCTCTTGCTAACTTACAGCCCCTCACACCCCCAACCTAACATTACCGTGCAACAAAAACAGCAAACAATATTGGAGCTATCCAGCTTTACGTTTTTGATCCAGATGCCCGCTCAGACGAGGAAAACAAAGACGTTCATGGATCTATTTGTCTGCAAGTAGATGCATCAGTAAAGAGCAGAGCTGGGAGCTTCTCCGTCCCAAATATGCCATTTGAAAAATAGTTTATTTGGGTTGTAGAAGCTACAAATGGTGGATCACAAGCAAACAAAAAGATTAAAAAAGAGATTGAAAAGTCAATACTCAGAAATGTAATTTTAAACTTAATTTTTTCTGTATATGTCCTCCATCATGGGAAAAATGCCACAAGAACATGTTAAAAACAAAATTTCACTAGAATTGGTCTGTAAGGACAATATAGTTTAATTTAATCCTATTTTGGATTGGCTAAATTATGTTATTTTCAAGTAATAGACTACAGTATATCTAACTTGACTTAAAGTCCAGACAGGAAGTTTTATGTCATCATCAAATGTCTGCAGGTTATCACTCTTGGATCCACTCGAAAACCAAGGTTGACACTGTATTAAAAAAAAAATCTAACTGATTTCACCATTGAATTTAGTGGAGTTAATACATACTAAGCACAGATTTAAATTTCACTTTTGTAATCATAATTTCTGTTTGAATGCTTACAGATTTTGTGAGTTTTAACACTTTTGAACAATTTACTATAGCAGTTGTGCCCATAAACGATACAACCATTTTCAATCGGTGACGTCATGGCCTTGTTTTGTCCTTTTCTATTTATGTCGAGGGTTGTGCCACAAAAACTTAAATATTTAAATGACATAACATTTTTAGGCTGGTGTAAAGTTTATTAAAGGAGCGGAATATTTCAGTGATCAATATTTCAACTATAACAAACACAAAATAACGTAACTTGATTAAAAAAAATTTGCTAGATATAGTAATCCCATTTCTTTTTTCTGTCCGCCATACTGAGGAGTAAACCACCTGATTTGACTTTTCACCACTGATTAGATTTACAGCAAAGTAAGCCAACATGATTAACTTGAACAATGGGCCGCCAACATCCTGCAGGACATTATACAGCATGAGGTACTATTGAGCTGACAAGGTTTGTCTGACTGTAGTGTCGCTCGCTGACTGCACCTTAGGTCATTTGCTGTACAGCTGTGCCCCAATAATTTAGGGACTCCCTGCTTTTTCTTTAAAGACGACCACATTTTTGACCAGAAAAGTTTTATAAATCAGATTTTGGTCAAATATATATTTAGATTTATGCACAAAGAGTGTTTGGATAAGGATCCATATGGCTTTCTTATTGCCTGCAGGTGTGTGCACGCACTTGTGTTTTCTTTTCTTATCATTTCCTGACAGGATAGCGCCGTGTGACCTTGGCCGTCATTGAGCTTAAACACTAATGGGACATGCAGGCTTTGTCAAAGCTTGTACAGACATTTGGTAATGGTCAGAGGAATGTTTGTCAGTGTGTGTTAAAGGAAATACAGATCAAACATTGATCTAATGCATAAACTAGTGAATGCTATAATTCACAAATATTCTGTAAAACTTCTTAGGGTTACACAAATATCGATCTTTAACCAAATTAATTTCTGATTTATTTTCTTTTAAAACTCAACTCTTGTTCTAACTTTGTTTTTGATTGCTTAAACTGTTATGTAACTTTAAAAATGCCATTTCTGATGGTGCTGGAAATGAACAGTGATCTGCACCCTTTTGTGTTTCGGGCTGCGAGCATCACCGATGACAAGTTGTCTGAAACTGTTGATGGAAATGATATCAGAGGACAGCATTATGTGGGGTAAGGTCGGGGAGGTCTATCGGCACTTGTGATGATACACACACTGTGACCACAGCTTTAGGCAGATAGAAATGACATCCAATTTTTAGACCACTTGTTCTGTTGTTCCTGGAGGTAATCCGATCCCTCTTATCTTTTAGTAAGGCCCACAAGTGATTCTTAATGGTCTTAACTTGAATAAGTTAAACACGTAGTCTTTAATATTTTTCAACAAATTAATAACTGCTTTTATTGACACACAGGCTAGAGTCCTTGACTGCTCTGCCCTCTAGCTCACTCTAGTTAGGATGAGATCATGATTACTGGATAGCTGATGGAGCTGGAGGGACAGTGGTGGAGACTGTATTTATGACTCGATGTGGTGCGGGTATTTGTATCCCCTGTCATACCCTGTGTCCAGGCATTCTCCAAGGGCCAAGCTAAGAGAGTGATGAACATGCAGTGGCAGGGCCAAATGACTGGGTGAGATCCAGGGATTTAGGCCTCTATGAAGGTTAAAGGTTGAACACAAAGGGAGGCAAAATAATTTACAGACATAGAAAGGCCTCTCTTTTGCTCTTGGTTTATTTTGTGAAGAAAATTAACTAAATTGTTTATTTATTAAAATATTTAAGATGATAAAAGTAAGTCACAGAGAGAGTTTTTTGTGTTCCAACCTGCTCTTATAAGACAGACCATTAAAAATGTGTATTTTACTATAATGCTCAAATGGGTAAATAAGAACAACAGAAGGATTTTCTTTTATTTTTTACTAAACAAACCTTGAATCTTAATGAGGAAAATGTCTTTTTTTGGACACAGGGAATCGCGAAGCTCTGACTCATTGGATCAAAAAGGAGTACTTTTTACGCTATCACCCTACTACATAGAAAATAGTTGGAAACTTTGGTGAAATACTGATCACAGCTGATCTTTGGTCAAACAAATACATGTAAGTCGGCATTAATGAAGCTTGATTTTTGCAGATGTTCTGATGCAATCAGACAGAATGGAGCAGTAGTGGGGTGTATTGGCAAGAGTCTGGCGATACAATACATATCACAATACACGTGTCACGATACGATACATATCACAATACACGTGTCACGATACATATCACAATACACATGTCACGATACGATACATATCTCAATTTATATATCCCAAGACAGTAACAGTGACAATATTTTGAAAGGTTAGGACATAAAAACTTTATTTGAATAGTAATGCAACTTTTGTGTCAATAAATGCTAAAATTAAGCAACTGTATATCACATACAAGTTGATTTCAACCAAACAAATTTTCTTTTGGTAACCATTATCCAAGTAACTCTTATCAATCCGATCTGATTTGCTGAAGAACAATCGTGGAGGATAATTATCATCCGCAGCAGATGTTTATTATTTGATGGAGGAAGCACATGCTCCTGATTTTAAAGGACATGAGACACTACTCATGTGCATTATAATGTAACTACGCTGTCGTTGCGGCTGCAGTAGCATAGAGACTCTTGCTCTAAATTAAAAAAAAAAAAAACTCTTAAGTGTTTTTAATGAGTATGGATTGGTAACAGACATCCTTTGGCTGCGGGGGTGGGGGAATCTCCGTATTCGCGGATTTGGCACATTCGCGGATGCCTTCTGTCCCTAATCTCCTCGAATAACGGGGGAACACTGTTATCTTTTTTATGATAACACTACATGTTTATTAAAATAAATTAAACAAATAAATTTATATATGTATGTGTTTATGTATGTATGTCTATGTATATATATATATATATATATATATATATATATATATATATATATATATATGGGTGTGTATGTGTAGGTGTATATATTTGTATATATGTATGTATATGTGTTTTATATATATTATATTATGTATATTTTGTATAATTGTCTCTATTCTTCTAATTCTTCTATTGCTGCTTTTTATTTCATTGTACAAATGTATTTCTTCACTTGTGATTTTTTTGTCTTAAATCCTTTTATGCAACTTGAATTGTTAGTTAAATTATATGATCAATTCTATAACTGATGAGACAAAAATTGTTTTTTTTCTAAATGTAAAGTTCTGTTGATCGCTTGCTTTGATTAATTAACTGAGTCCTACAACTTGTATTTGGCAATTGCAGGTGATAGGCGGTAAATATCCGCCAGTCTTCTCCCTATCAGCCTCTACCCCCTCCCTTCCCGTTTCAAGCCTTTCTGGTGGCAAACTCTTGTCCCTTCTTCTTTCCCTCCTTTCATCTCCCATCATCCCCTCGGGTTACAGCGTTCCCTGTGATGGTTTTTCATTTGACAAACATTTGTGATGAGTTTGTGTGACATGTAATGTGTGTGTTTGCTGTGTATATGGTTGTGTGTTTGAGGAACATGTCTTTCTTACTACCAGAATGATGTGAGTGTCTGTGAGGCTTTGCTCTTTTCAGACACACCTAACACCAACAGTTGGACTCTGTGCGTGTGTGCGGCTGCCTGCCTGCCTTCTAGCGCCTCAATAGAGACTGACGGCCCCTGACACCTGCCATTTGGACGCTTTTCTCTGTGAAAAATGTCATCCTCTATAGACCCGACGTGTGTCTGTGTGTGTTTGAGTGTGTGCGAATGAGGGAGGTATGGCACATCCCTCAATTCTTTTGCTTGAGGTCAAGCTTTGCAGCTGACTGAACAATAGACTCAAGCTGTTTGATCAGCTTGGACAGAGAAAGTTGGTAATATAGTTAGGATACATATATATATAATATACATTTTTCCATTTATACCTGTTTTTTAAATTTAGTTAAGCCAGACCAACCCAAGTGTTTCAAAAATTTAAAAACTAAAGAATGCATTACAAGGACTTCTGTATAAAAAGATGACAGCACACACTTGTTTTATTTAACTTCTTCATATTTATTTTTCCAAAGTAAAATATGAAATGGGTATTTTTGCTCTTGACAGTGTTTTTCATCACATTTCTTAGAGTCATTCCACGTGTGAAAATATTGTTTAATGTTCCTTGAATCACTCCGTGACTATTTGACGTTGATGGATACCACCCATTTCCTCTTGGAAGTGGTCTCTAAGACAGGTCAGACCTTAAATGATCTGTTGAGTCATGCAGTAGGTTCAATTCCTCTCATCTAATTTTATTTTTGATTAATATGTATAAATAAAGTTTGAAAAATGAATTGGGAAAGGCTTTTTTGTTGATATAAATGGAGCTTTCCTGATGTTTTCTAGATAAACTGGTAGTATTTAAGCAGTTTTGGTTTTATTCTGCTCAAAGTACTGGAGAGTTTTAAAAGGTTCTCGTGTGTGTGTATTTTACCCTCATCAACTAAAGTTAAAGTGCAGACCTGAGCCTTAAAATTATTTGGGAATAATAGTATCCTGCACTAAAAGAAGCTACCTCATCAGTTTGAGTTTCACACGAATTTTTATTTTGTATTGAAGCCCAATGAGGCATTTTTTGTGATATTGGGCTAAATAAATTAAACTGAATTGAAATGGAATATTTCTTTTTTGCTTGTTGTTTTGTAAGCATTCACTCCATTGTGATCTTGTTTTTCGTTATGATTATTATTTATTCACACTTCTGTACACTTTTTGACACGTAAAAAATCCTTCAAACTTTAAGCAGTTTTTACAATCTTTGTATCAAAATTTTCAGCACATTAAGCACATTCGTGTTCGTACTATGGGTATTCGCAAATTTCATGCAATTCAAGATTTTACACAATTTTTAAACGTTTTTCCACCAAAATCTTCAAATTTTTTGTGCACTTTTTGCACATTATGCAAGTATGGTATCAAAATGTTCAGCACATTCGGGACATTCATGCTTGTACTTTTGGTATTGTTTAATTTTACACAATTTATGACTTTCAGCAATTTTTGCGTGATTTTTTTTTTAAATTATTCTTCCAATTCTTTGGGCAACTTGAAACCTCTGCAATATTGTGGTATCAAAACGTTCAGCCCATTCAGGACATTAATCTTCAGTGAGTACATTCAACAGAGAGCATTATCACAGCTAATTCAATTTTTCTAGTTTACATTAACATTTGTTGGTACGATGTCCTACTCAACAAATTAAATTGTTAACATTCTAAGCACAATTAAATACTGTAAGATAAATACAAATATTTAAGTATAAAAAACCGTATTGTATTTAAACTGAATTGATCAGTTAAGAGTTTCCCATGTCTATATGTGATACTTGAGGTGTATGTAAACTTAGCCAAAGAATGCAGTTTTGTAAGAGACACTACTGTAACTTTCCAGTTAAAAAAAAAAAACTTCTATTTATTTATTTATTTATTTGCTCGTTACTGAATCCTGGGCCTGATGATTGTTTAAATTTAAATAGCAGCAGTGGGAGCCTGAGGGCTATAATAAAGTATCACACTGTGTATCTATCTCTTTCATTGTTCATTTTCTTGAGGGGCAGCAGAGAGTCGGTCATAATGTGCACATTTTTGTCAAGCCTGAGGCTGTGTCTTAAACACAATTGGTACAAGGGACAGATTAGGGAGCCAGTTTGTGACTTTGCCCCAGGATGGGACGGGGCTAAAGGCAGGCCTTTGTTTCTGTGCTCTTGCAATCAAGAGAGCAAAAGGAGAGTACAAATAAGCAATAAACCTACAGGGCCAGAAGTCCTCACTTTACACCGAGAGGCGACCACTGACTTTGGATCTTACTGCGTGTTTGCATATCTGTCCATACACTGACCATCTAACTTCAGACGACCTTCTGTTGTCTGCCAGGGCATTGCCCTCTCTGTGGTGACAGTCATGGATGCTGTGGCGGTGAGGGCTCAGAGCTGTATCTATGACAGCCATGTTACTGAGATGCCCCAGCAGCAGGCTTTAATTAAGTTGGACGTGATAGGAGCTGGTGGACACCCTTTTCTCTTTTTTTTCTCTTTTGTGCTCTTTAAAGTCTTGTTTTTTATTTAATCTCCTGAAGTGCTGGGAAATATTTTTGTTTTAGTTCAGCTGTCTTATTTCGTTGGATTTTTGCTTGCTATTTAAAAGTTTTTATTTTGTTCACATTTTTTTTTCTGTAGTATTTGAAGATATAATATATATATATATATATATATATATATATATTTGCTCTAAACAGACAGAATTTCCCCCCTACTTGTTATATGTTTATCTTTTTCTGTCTCAAATTAATGACCAGCTTTCTCTCACTTCTTTGAAGGTCATGTGCCAGTGCTTGTTAGCAACGTCACCATGGCGATATGTCAGCTGTCAGCACGATGGTTAGGGAGCTGACAAAAAGAAACAGTGGGGGCGAAGAAAGGGATGAATTGAGAAAATGGGACAGAGAGAGGATAGGAGTGAGGGTAGACGAGTTCATTTAAATGTGATTTTCATCAGAAGGCCTCTGCCACTCCTCATTAACGAGAGACTTATTATTGGCAAGGTTGTTGTGGCTGAGTCGAGCCCTCTGGGATAGTTTGTATTTGTGTGCGTGAGTGCTGACACACCGCAAAAGGTCTTACATTTGGACACAGGGGAGGTGTTGTTGACCTCACTGTCATATTGATTGGCCCTGAGGAAGCTTCTTTTGCTTTCTTTCCTGTTTTACTATCCACTTGAGAGAACAGGAGGAAAAAAAGCAAAATGACAGGTTCAGCTATGGGTTGTCAGCATTGTATGTTTTATTGTGAGACTGCCACTGTGTGGTGAAAGGGTGACAAGCATTTTAGTGAATCCATTCACTAATAAACTGAAATTAAACATAAGACAGAAATGGCCACAGAGGTTCATTTTATCTTTATTAGTAATTTTACCAAAACTAACAAATGTAACTCTATAAAACCAATATTTTACATTTCTAAATAATAATTGGCTATATTATGCTTGTTACTCTAAAGGTTTATAAAAAATATTTGTCTTAGAACAAAAACATTTTTTTATAATAAATATACATAAAAGTAGGAAGCACAAATATGAAAATGAAGCTCAAAAATAGCTTTAACCTGAGCAGTTTTAAGGTTTTATCACTATAAACAATCAACGTGTTTTGATGAGTACTCAAATAGTAATACAAATAACACAGCAGTGGACCCGAGTGACCTTTAGATGGCAGTCTTGTCCCATAAATTGCACTCAGAGGAGTCCAATGTCATGTTTGCAAAAAAGAAGCCTTTTTGAAAGTGTCATCTATTCATTTGTTTAAGTAGTCTACACAACATTTATGTTTAAAAATACGGTGTGCTTTTAAAACCCACTGCCTAATTAAATCTGTAAGAATTTGGTATTTGTGGCTCCTGTTTACTTGTCATTAATGTATTTGGGACACATTCTTGATAGAAGACAAAGAGAAAATATGTATTAAATGTTGCACCTGCATGAGGAGATACAGTAAGAGTTTTTGACATTCTGTCTGACCATTTTCCCCCTAACTCGTCTTTTTGAGTTTGTTTCTTCAACACCCGTCCCTTCTCTCAATCTATGACTGGATAAGTCTGTTTTAATATATCTCTTTGCTAATATATTATTATAAAATATTATTATTATTTTTAAGATACTTGTTTTATTGGTTTTTATACTTGAATTATCACGAGTGTTTATTTACTTATATTCTTACGTCTTTAATCTGTTGTGTTTTTGTGGCAAATGTACTGTGAGTCTGTAATAAAGTATCTATTCGATTCTATTTTTTTTCTCCAACTTTTCTCCAGAATAAAATATCTTCCTTTTTTCCCAGTATTACTAACGAGGCAGGAGCTTCCATCTACAGCGTGAGCGCCGAGGCAGTCAAAGAGATGCCAGACTTGGACCCTAACCTAAGAAGTGCAGGTACATCATGAAACCAGATAGAAGGGGTGTCAAACTCAATCGAACAGGGGTTCAAAATCCAAAACACACCTTAAGTCGGGGGCCAAAATCCAAAACACACCTTAAGTCGGGGGCCAAAATCCAAAACACACCTTAGGTGGCGGGCCGAACAGGATAAACATTTATTGAACACTCTAAAAGTACATTTTTTGAACTTTAAAATGTGATTTATACCATAATTATGAATAATAAAAAGGCAAAAATAGTATTCCAGAATAAATCACCTTAAACCATAACAAATATTTTGTCAAAATTATGCAAGTTATACAATAAGAGCAAGATAACATCAGACATTAATAACGATAAAATAAAATGATCTGGTCTTGACTTTGACACATGTTCTATTGGTTTCTCAAACAGCTCCCTCAAAAATGTTGTGATTGCTATTTTTTTCACTCAAAGAATTCACTTAAATTCATTGATTTTAGAATGTAAAGATTGTTGACTTTGCAAAAGATTATTTTGCATGTAGTAACTTCTATTGATAAAAGGATTAAACAGGTTGTTGAAAGGGATCATGCTATCAAAACAAATCTGTCTGCTTTCTTCAAACAAATTTGTCGACGTGCAAAGAAGCGGAAATTGTACAAGACGCACCCTTTGTTATTATCGCTAATCCTTTTTAAATTTAGAGGTGGTACATCTCTAACCAGATTACACGTTTCTATACTTTTGTGGAGTGATCAGGACCCCTAGTGGTAATAGAAAAAAACTAGTTATTTTAGCATTAAGACTTTCTTGTTTCTTTCAGTTCCTCTCACTTTCTTTTTAATAAAAACCATAACTTCCTCCCATTTTGATAGTACTATATTTGGTTCATAAACTGAATAGTGGAGAAGTTCTGCTGGACTGCCTTTACAACTCATCTCCTCGCCGAGAGGACTTGGCAGAAAGTCAGAGACAAAGGGAAAATGGAAAGAGTGCTGGAGAGGTCTGTTGGTGTACTGAGCAAGGTTAAGGTTGAAACTTCATCCCTCTCTAAATATTATCTCAGGCAGCAGCCTCCTGCTGCAGCCGGAGGAGAGAGAGGACCCATTGATTCCAGACATACTCCCTCTTTTATATCCCATCCTTTTCTTCTGCTTTGTCTTTTCCTCCTTGGAGATATAAATCTGACACATGTCATGCAAAGAATTACATCTACACAAATTTCTAAGCTTTAAATGGACACACATTGTACACACATCTGACAAGGAGTGGAGCTTGAAGGTCAAGGAAACGGATAAACTGTAAGCCATAGGTTTTTGGTCAGTCATATTTCATTTTGAATGCTTTTGTTTTTGTTTTAAAATAGAAGCTAAATTCTAAATGATCCCAGACAACTTCAGTAGATAACTGATAACTTTGTCCCCATCTAGTTGACCCATTTTCAGAAAAGTCAGAGTTAGACGAGCCCATGTCTTGTCTAGGTTGGCAAAAACAGCAAATATAAAAACTGTTCCAATTAAAAAGAATGGGGAACATCACCTCCCATTCTGTTCAACTATGTTTAGACTTTGGAATTTGATCCGGTATTGACAGGTTGGCGTTATACCCAAAGCACAACAAGTGACAAATATTTGAATATGTTGTTTCCAAATGTCCATGGATTCACTCGTCACGCGTCTCCTACTCCTTACAGAGAAAAAAGAATTTAATGAAACTACATTACCACAAAAATCACAATTTGTGATTTTCATTTTTGGCGCATTTGTCCTTGTAGTCAATGTTGCAGTCGCAGTATTGCTGAAATAATTTGACTAGTGCTGTCATTCCATTCATTTTTCTGTGCGATCAATTAATCGTGACCTGTGCTTAATTAATCTATTTTAATCGCAATATTTTAAGTTAACAATTGCTGTGAAAAACCTCAATTTGAGGTATTTTCATTTAAATTCATGACATTAAAAGATCAGAATACAACAAAAAAAAAAAGTTTTTTATTATAATAGACTTCCACCTTTACTTTTAGACCACCAAGGGGTATTTTTTTATCATGACCAACTAAGAAAACAAACAAACAAACAAAAAAGGTCCAGAATGCTTTATTTTTATCATTTTAATCATTATTTAATATATCTTTTTTTTGGTAAATGATCATGGTGTGAGCGGGATAATGCAGTTCTGGGTGTGCATTAACACAGACGTAATTGTTCGACTCGAAAAAAATTTAAAAACACACCAAAATGTCTGTAATTAATGAATTGCAATTGTTTGACATCCCTACGTTTGAAATTCAGTGGTTTGTTTTGCCTGATAATGGCACTGAATTGCTGCTACTGTTTATATGACCCATTTAAAGCACTATTAGGAGGTATTTGCTCTTTGTTTTTCTGTTTTGTTTTGCTAGTAGTATCGGGTGACAATATTTTCCCATTTGGTTACGTTTTCTTTGATGAATTGATGGTTTTAGGTTTGCTAGTTTGAGGTTTCACGGCCCGACCTCCAGCAGATTTATCAATAAGCTAAATATTAGGTGCCAAGACTCCAGTTAAAACCCAGCTTTAGCTCTTAGGACTCACAATTAGGTTTGTCTCGCCCTCGGGCTCTCCATGTGAATTAAGATAATTTGCATATCCAGTCATTTCAAATAATATACATTTGCATATTTAATAACTGAGTTCACTTGCCAGGACATGAAAATCACATAATTGAGTCTCACTCGTGTGTTTGTGTGCACGTGTGTAGTCTCCATCGGAAGACGGGTTCAGGATCCACTGGGGGAGCTGGTGAAGATTGATCCTAAACACATAGGGATTGGAACGTATCAGGTAAGTCTTCCCTCTGTTTCTACTACTGACTAAACCCATTGCATTCTCTCCTTCAATGAACATTTATGCTTCAGCAGGAGGTCAAAATTATCAACAATTTTAAACAAACCACTTTGTTGAAAGACTTCAATTAAGACCTTTTGTTCAATGTTTGCTTGACAAAGTTGAGAGTTTTAATATAATTCTACTAAACCCAATTGGGCAAAATGGATATTTAGCTATTAGGTGGATACTAGCGGGAGATATGATATATAGAGAAAGAAATTTTAAATTGGTTGAAAAGAGAAAAAACAGTAAACTTGCTGTGACAACAGATGATGTTGGTGAGTACCAGTTCAATTAATGGAGATCAGGCATGACCTTTTGTTTTTGCTTATCTAACAGCTGCTCTCTATCCGTATGTTTGGGAAAAGTTAGCTTACATCAGAAGTATTTAAAGAAAATAGAACCACTTAAGTGTGGCTATTATTTAACTCAGCTATTATGAGTTCAGTATCAATTTCAGTGTATGAAAACTCCATGGAAAAACTGGTATGAGGGGAGGAAAAACTGGCAACAAAAAAGGCTACAAATTCAAGAAAAAGCTAAAAAAAAATAAAGGTTAAAGTTTCCAAAGCAAGAAAATGTCGTATCTTTCTTTTCTTTTCTGCTGGGCTGAGCTCTACCAGGAGGATACTGAGGCTTTCCCAGGCCACAGATATGATCTCTCCAGGGTGTCCGGGGCCTCCTTCCCCTTTGGACATGCCTGTAACACCCCACCAGAAAGGTGTCCGGGTGGCATTTTCGCCAGATGTCCAAACCACTTCCAATGGAAAGATCCTGTCTTTTTTTCCTGGGGAGACTAATTCTGAGGCGTCATGTTTAAGTGGCAGAATTCCTGTTTCTGAGGATGTGAAGCTCATTTCATCATTGAGCGAGGCTGCGGGAGAAAATCCTTTCACAATTCAATGATTTCTAAAACAAAAAGAAAGAGGGCCTTAATAAGAGTAAAAACAAAATATATACAAACATACATTAAAAACGTTTTTTAATTGATTTGTTTGGAAAATGAGAAATAGTATGAATTTGACTGAAAATATCAGTGCCAAAAAGGCTTTAAGTCAGGGGTGTCGAACTCAATCCCACAAGGGGCCAAAATCCAAAATACACCTCATGTCGCAGGCCGAACAGTATAAATATTTATTGAAAACTCTAAAAATAAAATTTTGAAACTTTAAAGCCGTATCTTTTTAGCACAATTTTGAACTAGATATGTGGCATCACTGGCAATAATGTGTGAATGTGTAAGCTGAATTTGGCCGCTGAAGATGCTGGAATGGATGGCTAAAAATGCTAAAGTTGATAACTGAAAACTTGAAGCTGATAGCCAGCTAAAATATTAGCTAAATGCTAAATTAGCATAAAAAACTAAAAAAAAAAAAAACCTTTGGTTAAACTAAAAAACTAGCATGTAGCTGGAAAAATAGCTAAACTTCAAAATATCCTAAAAACTGAAAAAGCCTAAATTAGCCAAAAAATCTAGCATGTAGCTGAAATATTAGCTAAATGCCAAAACAGCCTAAAACACTTAAAAAAAGCCTAAATTAGCTAAAACAGCAAGCATGTTGCTGAAACATTGGCTAAACTCAAGAATAGCCTAAAAAAATCTTAGTAAGTGTCAAAATAGTCCAAAAAGCTAGCAGAATGCCAATTTTTAAAACTTCAAAACTGTAACTTTTTTCATAATTATGAATAATAAAAAGGCAGAAATATTATATTATATTCCAGAATAAATCAATTTCAACCTTAAATAACTTTCAATATTTTACTCTCCTTAAAAATATATTTTGTCAAAATTATACAAGTTAAAAATAAGGGCTTTAATAACAGAAAAATAAAATGGTCTGAAGGGCCGGATAGAATTACCTGGAGGGCCGGATCCGGCCCCAGGGCCTTGACTTTGACACATGTGCTTTAAGAGGAATCCTTAACAGGGAAGCAGCTCAGTTTTGCTTCAATTTAGTTATTTATTCTGTACTTCACTTGTTGGTCTATATTTCTGTCTTAGAGAAAAAAACTTTTTTTTTCTTCTTTTGGAGGAAAGAAAAAAAGAGACAAAGAAGTTAAAAAGAACAGCAGATGGGGACAAAAGTTAAAGGGAAAGATGAAAGTGTGTGGAGGAAGAAAATGAAATACGAGAGTAAAAATGAGCAGGTTTTTTTTTTTTTTTCGGTGCAATTGGTTTTGTGCATGTGTGTTTTAAGTGTGTTGGATAACAGGTCCTTGTCTCTCGTCACATTCTGCACAGACTCTCTGGGGTGTCCAGAGCTCTGCACCTTTTGCTGTCAGATCATGTGACTAGGTCAACAAATGATAATATAACCGAGTAAATAAACTCTGCTCGCTGACAGATATGAGATGGGACATTGTTTAGGTTTGTGTGAGTTAAGAAAAAACACACTCACGCTCACTTTCCTTCACAGAATTAATGCCTGGGTGTTCATTTTGCCTCATATGCATGGGTGTTGGGATGAATGCCTGTGTGGGAAATCTTCACTCATGCATATCTGCTCTTTTGTGTGAGTCACTGGCAGTTTGAGCCTTCTGAAAGTTTATTGCCATTAGACTCACCACGCATCAGGACAGATGTAACTCTAGACAGCTGGCACAGCAGGCGCTCTTTTTCTCTCCCGTTGCTGACCCATTGAGTGACAGCTCTGAGAGAAAGGCGGAAATGAGCCGAGGGCTGAAAAAGTAAGGCCCATTAAAATCGGATTGAATGTAAGTATTGGTGTGGGAACAAGGTTTTCACTATATCACTGCCGGCTGGCAATTTTTGCTGGTTACCAATATTGCAAGATGCCAGTGTTAGTTTTTTTTTTTTTTTTTAACTAAAAGTTAAAACAGTACAGTGCATTCAAAAATGACTCCTATTAAAGATCTGAGCACCTACACAGACAAACGTGTCATTTATTTTTAAGACTTGGCAGAATTAGCCTATCATACAAGCTCGTGTAACTCTGTGTATTTGTGTAAAAGTCTGTTAACAGCTGGGCAATCCCCAACAGCCACTGGAAAATATACACAAAGACACACACTTACACACTTCGCCGTGTGAGACAGCACTGCCCACCAGCCGGATATTAAAGAAACTGTCACTCTTTCCCCGTCTTCATCAGCCAATCTCCATATTTTTCCTTCAGTTTTTTGATAGTATTTCCATGCTTCTGCTTGCCTTGCGTCTTCCATTTCTTCAGCTCGTTTTTTTCTATGATGCTTCTTAGTTGGACAGCTTGACTCGTTATGAATTTATTTTTGGTCAGTTTTAAGGTAACAGCCTACTTTGTTTAAGCAGTTCTATGCTGTGAACATCTTTCTTTTGAAGATGGGATGTTATTGTTGTGGTCAGTAAAGCAAACTAAGAAGTAACAGAGGAAGAAAACAGGATTTTGCAAGAAGGAAATAATTGAATTGATCAAAAAGGATCCCTGTTAATCCACTTTTGTTGGAACCTTTTTATTGCATAATTTATTTTATTTTCTGCACTCTCCCTTTTTTTACAGCAGTGATTTTTTTTATTTGTAGCAGATATTCTTGTTTTTTGTAGCTTTTATTTTTATTTGCACACTTATTATTAATATTATTATTGTCATTATTATTATTATTATTTGCTGCAGTGGCGGGTCTCTGTCACTATAGAAACTAATATCAACTGTATTTTTATACATGTATGTAAAGATTCTAGAGTACGACGGAGTATTAGGGCCACTTCATAAAGAAAAAAATATTTTTAAAATTTCGACTTTAAATCTCGTAAATTTGCGAGAAAAAAGTCGTAACTACTAAATTACGAGAATAAAGTCGTATATTTATAACTTTAAAAGTCACAGGCTAAATTTACGACTTTTAATCACGTAAATTAAGGGGATTAAATGTCGTAAATTTACAAGAAAAAACTCGTAAATCTACGAGATTAAAAGTCGTAAATTTACAAGAAAAAACTCGTAAACCTACGAGATTTAAAGTCGTAAATTTACGGGAAAAAAGTCGTACATCTACGAGATTTAAAGTCGTAAATTTACGGGAAAAAAGTCGTACATCTACGAGATTTAAAGTCGTAAATTTACGAGAAAAAAAGTCGTACATCTACGAGATTTAAAGTCGTAAATTTACGAGAAAAAAACTTGTAAATCTACAAGATTTAAAGTCGTAAATTTACGGGAAAAAAAGTCGTACATCTACGAGATTAAAAGTCATAAATTTACGAGAAAAAAAGTCGTACATCTACGAGATTTAAATTCGTAAATTTACGAGAAGAAAAGTCGTAAATCTACGAGATTTAAATTCGTAAATTTACGAGAAAAAAAGTCGTACATCTACGAGATTTAAAATTGTAAATTTACGAGAAAAGTCGTACATCTACGAGATTAAAAGTCGTAAATTTACGAGAAAAAAACTTCTAATATTCCTTTTTTTTGGTGGCCCTAATAGTCGTACTAGAGAGACAGGATTTTTGTGTAAAAAAAAAAAAAGAATGACCATCTCTCTATGATCTTAATTAGATCCAAGTACTAAAGTAATAAATACAAAATGCGATTGTGCAATGATGTCAAGCTGTCCAGACCTGCTGGTCTTGTGTAAAAAGACTTTCCGGGTTCCTTTTTCGTCTTCAGCTCGGGGGCAAGCAAAGCCCCTTTTTAATGCTGTTTCTGTCCTGTGTGGGCTTTCTATCATTCAGTGCCTACAGGGGAGACATGAACAGACACGGCAAATGAGCATGAGAGGGAGGCTCGACAGTGATTGATGGTTACTTTGACGGATTGAGGCGTGGGAAAAACTGGCTGTTTAAGAACTGATCAGTTGTGGAATTCAACTTTTTTATTTGTTAAAGTGGAAGCTAAATACATCTAATGTACTTGCACATGTAGAAGACAATTCTTTAACAGTTTAATAACATTTTTTTGCTGATAATTTGTCTGGTTTCTTAAAGTCACTGAAATTATAGAGAATTTTTTCTTGATAAAAGCAAAAGGAATTAACTTTTTGTTTTGTGCTTCGTTCAGTTCCTTTAGTTTCATTTGGAATCTTTTCAGCGATTCTGTCTTAATTTAAACATAATAAATCTGTTAATTACCTGTTATAAATCAAAACCAGAAAGTTATACGATGGCAATAAAATGGTTTTATATTTCCCCAACTTTTGTCAGAGTTAACTAATGAATTTGACACAACTTCCTGCCAAACAATCACTTACACAATCGTGCACTAACATACACAGTTATCTACAGTCACTGAATCTCAGCCAAATGTACAAAGCAGAGAATTTACAGTGCTTTCCCAGAGGCTTCCAGCGAGTTGTCAGTCAGGAAAAATGTGACCTTCAAGTAACCTTGCAGATGTGGTTCAGTTCAACAGTCAATGTGAAAATGATAAAAGCCTGAACAGAAAAATGATTTTTTTCCCCTTTGAATATTAAAAATGGCTTACAATATTCTAGTAGTGTGGTTAAGTTTGAATTTATTATGTTTCGGGTATGGGAAGACCCTTTAATGCCTGTTGTCTCAAATATGCGACAAACCAAATGATTAAGGGGTTAAACGTACAGGGGATAATTTGGATCAAAATAATT
>NC_050526.1:2275378-2285317 GCF_002922805.2 Oryzias melastigma
AATATTAAAAATGGCTTACAAAATTCTAGTAGTGTGGTTAAGTTTGAATTTATTATGTTTTGGGTATGGGAAGACCCTTTAATGCCTGTTGTCTCAAATATGCGACAAACCAAATTAGCTATAAAATGATTAAGGGGTTAAACATACAGGGGATAATTTAGATCAAAATAATTTAATAATTTAGCATATTCTGTCTTAAAAAAGACTTGGTTTAATGCATTTTAGAGATTTAGTAGTTCTTTAGTAGTTATGTCTTTGAATATGTTGTCATTCCAGCTACAGCTTTTCATGATTTTCTGCCATGCCAGTTTTTTCAGTTACTGTCAGACTTAAAGCTTCTGCCAAAATGTCAATCAGCACAGTAGCTCTAAGCAGCTGCTTAGCCTCCATTTCCCCCCTTTTGTCTCTCTTCCTGCTAAATAATTAGGTAATCATCATAATGGAAAATGCTTAACCTCCTTCAAAGGTCATAAATATATTATTTTATCCTAGAAATACAGAGCGATTAAATGCTTGCTTTGTATTTCAGTCTTTAATCATTTTTTATCAATGTTTCTTCCTGATTGACGTGTGGTAACTCGGCAGCGTTTGAGTTCTCGTGGTGCAGACAGAAGCACTTTGTTCATGCCTATTGGTTGGCTGGTTTAAGGCCAATCCAAACATGACCTTCACACACACGGATCCAGTCCATTGGTTCTGGATGAGTTTGAGGTTTGGGTCTGACGCTTGAGGCTGAAGAATGAAGGAGTGAAAAAGCTCTAATAACTTATTGGTAAAACCTCAATTTTGTACTTAATCATTTAAAATATCTGGACTCGGTCTGCCTTTTTGAACAGTGTTGACTGAAGATCAAAACACTAAGCTGAAGATAAAACAGAAAATGTGGACAGGCTTTCACTCTGCAGACAGTTTATTATTGATTGAGGAGATAAATCTGAGTTTTTTAAATTTATTTGTTCTCTGATGTTTGCTTTCATTTTGCCTTAAATAATGGAAACATGATCCATTTATAAACTGAAAAAGTTTTTAAGGGGCAAAATTCACCACAATTGGAGCTTGAAAAAAACCCACAGTGGCTTCGGGTTTCAAGTTGTATGTATAAAAACGTTAAACTGTGTTTGCATGAACATGCAGTACTATTGCCTAAAGGCTGGTTTATGCTTTACAAGACGCAAAACATTTGTCTTTTGTATGCATGACTGCAAGAGCTGCTGTTATTCTAGTCAGGACATTTCCTACTCTAGTGAAAGCCTCTTTAAAGTCCTCATAGAACCTTTTCCTCTACAGAGAGTATCACAAGCTTTAAGGATGAGCACAGCAGAGGACTAGAAATGTCTCAGTTGATAAAGAAAACATCTTCAAAGCAGGACAATATACTTTATGGAAATTATTATCGATACCCAGCCCTAATTTTCTAGCACTGTAAACTTTTATTTTGAGACACCTTTTTCTGAGCAACTAATACATTTATTATGTTTTCACATTCCATTGAGTTTGCCAAAAGCACTTATCTCAAATAATTTATTTTAAAGAAAAAAAGAGAAATTAACCATTTAAAAGGCTTCCTTTACTTTTCATTTGATGTTCTGTGGAGTTATACTGCTTTAAACAAAAGTTTTAGTGGGAATGTATCAACACAACAATTAAGCTTCAGGTTAAAATTCACACTCTACATACCTGCACTTTTCTCGTGTGAAACATTTTCTTCTGGTATGACTGTCGGTTTTCTCTTCATTCTTCCTTCTCATTGAAGTTTCTCACACGTATGTCATTGATAAATTGACGTTTTTTATGTTTTAAGCTTTCAGACATACACTTTCTCTGAGAACTAAAATCCACCTCTTCTATTTTACATTTACATTTTACACTTATAGTTCGGTGTAAAAGTACAGTAGAATATAGTCAGTTTAGGGAAATCTAAAATCTTCACCTGAATTTGGTTCTTAAACAAATATTGGTATTTGCATTGGTTTAGTTTGCCATTTGTATTATTTACAGAAAGTACAGAATAAACAAAAAACAATAAAAAATTTAGGCAGAAGCACATGCAGCTTATTAGCCTGTACTTCAATATTAACAAAAACACACAAAAACTCCTGGAGAGGCTACTCTTATGCTTTAGAGAAATATTTATTTCTATGATTGTTTAGTCAATTTATGGTTACATTAATTCTGAAGACAGAGTAGAAGCCAAAATAATGTACTTTTTTTCTATTAAAATGTTTCATTTTGTACATTTTATTGATACAAATGTAAAGAAAGTCATTTTACTGAGTACATATAAACGTTAAAAGTGTTTGATTTTTGCGTTTTTGTTTAAGTACAAAGCTAAAAGGAAATTTCAACAAAGATTTACATATATTTTTAAAATCCGTGTTATTAGGTTAGAGTTCACCAGGGTTTTTGTGATGTGGTTTCAAAAAGAAAGTTCTTTTAACTATTTCTAACTGGTTGTATTTGTGAATGTTAAGTCAGGCAGCTTGCATGCAAATGTCCCAGAAATCTGAGCCGTGTTTTCTCCGTCTGACTAACTGTTAAAGTCACTTTTCCTCTGAGTCTGCCTGTTGTGCAGAAACAGCTGTAGTTTTGTGTATTTACAAGTGTTAAGATCCTTTTACAGGCCAACTCTTGCTTTTCTTAAGCTCTTTGGTGCACACGACACAGGGACTGCTGCATGGATACATTCACGTTGATGGAGAGGTCCAACAGTCTGCCATAAAGTATCAGCCATTTCTCTAGCAGTTGTTGAGGCGTCAGTCTTCAGCCGTATCTCTTAAATGTTGACGGTGTTTCAATTCCAGGGATTTGTGTGTCCCTGCGTAGTTTTTAGAACCTGTAAAACTGTTTCCCTTTAACAATTAGAATATAATGTATGTTATAACATATAATATAGTCACTTTTTTATAACTTTAAATGATTATTTTTATAGTGTGCCTTAATCTGTCTTTTGTTTTTTGCACACATACATACAGAACTAAAGCATAACCAGGTATTGTTGGTTATAGAGAAACGAAGATGATTAATACGATCAAAGCTTTTGACACCCTAATAACATATCTGTGCGGCTGTGTGTTGCATCAGATTTTAATAGCTAAAAAAGTTTTGTTTTTTTTATTTCTAGTTGCATTTTCATATTGTATCATCACTTATAACCTACATGTCAAAACAGTTTCGCTGAAAATCTTTTGAGTTCAATAAAGAAACCTAATGGACATCAGCCAAGATCAGATGTCACCAAAAAGAAAAAAAAAAACTTGATGCAAGTATTCTTAGAGGAAAAAAAGGAACAAAACAAATGGTAAAGCAGATTAAAACGATACAAAAAAATAAAAATGTAGTTTGCTCTGCTTAAATATGAAGCAGATTTATAAAAGTAACGAAGCTTTGATGTAACTTGTAAAGCTAACTGGATGGTATTTACTGGAAAAATAGAGAGAAAATGGGAATCAGATCCAAGGAAAAGCAAAAAAAAAAAAGGTTATTTGATTTAATTTTAAAATCTGTCCAATGCAGTGGACTGTACATTGTGTGTTTAGAACTGCCACTTTTCTCGCTATTATTTATTGGTTTTCCTTTCACTTTAAAACAACAGGTGAACACTTTTCCTTAATAAGTACAAACAAAAACCATGTTTGTTCTTTGTGTTTTTATAGCACGATGTTTCTGCTGGAGCACTGAAGGCGGCGCTGGAAGGAGTGGTACAGGAGTGTGTCAGTTTCGTGGGTGTGGACGTCAACATCTGCTCCGAGATACTGATGAGGTAGATTATAAATAAAGATACACAGCTTTTTAAGCAGATTAAACATTTTTGATGAATTCAACAGTTTTTAAAATAAATATTTTGTGTTTTTCTGTGTTTATAAAAAAGGTTTGTATGAATCTTGTTCTTTTGGTGAACAGACTCACCCAGTCTGGTTACTTTAATTTTTATTTTCAATTTTCTTGTTTATTTTTAATGGATATAAAGTTTGTGTCTATAATGGTATTACATAAAAATGATTATAAATGGCAAACCTTTGCACAGCACTGACCATGTCTTTATTTACACACCGGGGGCGGAGCTACAGGGGGCCCACTGCTTAGCTCCACCCTTGCCCCGCCCAATTTTTGAGTCAAGATTAGTACTGTATATCTTCTAATAGTAGCCCTGGCGCTTATTCTAAAAATGTGTCAGCCGGCCCGGGGTTTTATCAGAAACATGGGGAATGTTGAGAAATATTTAGAATGTTTAGAAACAGTTGGAGACCGGCGTTTCTTCCATTCCAGACAGAATGGTGATGGCTAATGAGTTCATTTTGTTGTGAAATTTGGTTACAAAATTTAGACAACAACAGCAGATGAATATTTCAGGATTTATTGTATTATGTTTTGATCATCACTGGGTGTGAACTTTTCATTTCTTTTTAAAGCTTCATCAATCTCTATATCAAAAATCCTCTTCGCTTTCATCTGAATCACTTTCCTGGAGACATGCGCACCTTTCCGTCTTTGCTCAGAAATCCACGATCAAACCTGTTCTTCTAATTCATCGTTTGCTTTCTTTGCACCTCCACCAAGAAATAGTTTGCTTGTTTTCTGCAACGTCTTTCCCATTTCACTCATCTGGATATGTTTGGAATCCACCCCAAAATGTTGTGCAGATTCCTGACCAGAATATTCTATGACATAGGCCACAACACCAAGTTTAAACACTAGATCGAATGAGTGTACACAACACAAATACCACAGACACACAGCGTCCAGTGTTGCCAGATTGGGCAGTTTTCCACTCAAATGGGGAAGGTTTTTGCTCAAACTGGACAGTTTTTCGCCCAATCTGGCAACACTTCCAGTATCGGGGGGGGGGGGTGGTCTTAAAGGAGCCCAGCATCTAAAGTAACAAACACCTGTTAGACCCGGGGTTTTTATTAGATATTGGCCACTATTGGACAATATATGATGTCATTGTTGACAAATATCAAGAAATCATCAATACGAGCTTCTTTAACCATTGAAAAAATAAATACCAAAAGCGAATTTTTAAATGATATAAAGACAATAATAATGACAAAACTGTTAGAAATATGTATTTTTGACTCCTTTATCTGTCATAGCCATCTACTCTTCTGTTGTCATTTACCATTCTTTCAAAGTATTCTGCCCCCCACCATTTCCCCCATGTGAAATGTTATAGCTCCGCCCCTGGTACACACATAATTTGCTAATTCTGACAGAAGAAGTGGGTTGAGCTTTCTTAAAATATTGTTTCACACTTCAAGCTTATCCTGTGGGTTGACTGGAATCAATTCAAAAACAATATAGAACACAAACATATACAATTATATGAAATGCCAGTTTAATTGTGTGCTCTTCATGCACATAGAAATCCTTGCTAGCACACACACAGTTGCTGAACATTTTGCAGCTTATGTTAAAAGGTCTGTTCACATAGTAGAATTTTTTACAGGTGAAACGAACTTTATAAAATAAAGTTGGCATCTGAGGAGCAGGCATCAGGTCATCTGTTTACCTGTCTGCTGTGCAGGTTAGCTTTTTCCATTCCTGCCACCAGTTATGCTTTGCTTACTTTCACACTTCAGGCACACATGTATGTGTTGATGACTGAGGTATTATATGGAGTGTTGACATAGAAATGTGTTTTAGAGAGTGAGTCACTGTGGGCATTAAGAGAGTAATTCAGTTTCACATTCCCCCTCTACTTTGGTTCAAATATGCTCTCTAAATGTTGATTATCAGCTATTCTTTGAAGCATCAGTATGTCGGTGTGTGAATTTGTTGTGTTTTCTGGTGAAAATGAGAAAATTTTGTATTCTTATTTTTACCTTTTTTTAATAAAACACAAAAAAATACATTTTGTTTAATAGCCTAGGTAAATATGTCAGCCCCAAAAAATGAGATCCACTATCTCATTATCAAGAGAAAACAAAATGTGTTTTCTCTAAATTTTTTCTTGTGATAGTGAGATCCACTATCTCATTATCACAAGAAAACAAAATGTATTTTCTCAAATATTTTTTCTTGTGATAATGAGATCCACTGTCTCATTATCATGAAAAAGCAAAATTAGTTTTCTTGCGATTTTGAGATCCACTATCTTATTATTACGAGCAAACACAATTTATTTTCTTGTGATTTTGAGATCCACTATCTCATTATCACTAGAAAACAAAATTAGTTTTATGTGATAATGAGATAACGAAGAATATATTGAAGCGTCCCTCTCTTCCTACCACTTACAGAGGCTTTACCTGTTTTAAGTTTCATTATGTTGTGGATAACAACAAAAACGGCAGAAAATACTCGACAAAAGTTGTTTTTAGTCTGTTTTTGATTTATTAGTGAATCTTCAGCTGATTGGCTTTAATCCGCTAATGTTCGGAGCTCAGTGAAGAAATTATGCGTAGAGGCACATCGGACCTGGGTTTGGTCGGTTCTGCCAATCAACCTGTTTGGAATATTTAGGGAAATAAAGGGAGGGGGCTGGTAAATTAGATATAATTAAGGTGTTTGAGGATCGTAGATTCACTAATAAATAAAAAAATAGACTAAAAAAGAAACTTTTGTGGAATGCTTTCTGCTTTTTTTGTTGTTAACCACAAAATAAAGAGACTTAAAACAGGTAAAGTCTCAGTGTCTCAGAAGTTGGGAGAGAGAGATGCTACAGTATATTCTTAGTTATCTTGTTATAACAAGAATTTTTTTCTGATAATGAGATATTGAATCTCATTATTACGAGAAAACAATAAAAAAAAGTAGGGCAGCCTGTTTTTGGCTTCCGTAATGTGGAGCTAGTCAAGGTCGTTTTAAAAATCAAACCTCACTTTAAACAAACTCTGCACCATGTATGGTGCAGGGAACACAAGTAACAAATGTTGTCATTTAATGGACTGATGATGAGATCCACTATCTCATTATCCTGAGAAAACAATCAAAGGAACTTGAAAACTTAAAAAAAAGGCTTTACTTGAATTTGTTAAAATGTTTTTAAAATACATCAAAGTTTCTAGAAAAAAATATTTATAGAAAAATTGAAATTGGATTCATTTTTAAAACAAAATTGTATACCAATAAACTAATGAGCTTTAAAAAAAATAGATTGTCATTCCTCATATTAAAGCATACTTGCTTTTAGTTATTCTTTTTGGGCTGCTTTACATAAATTGACATTAGTCCGTGCAGAAAAACGTCCTTAGATCACCCAACTTACGCTTCATTTGCAGGTCATGGGTTCCCTGGCAGGGTAAAAACCCAAAACACAGTTGAAAATATCCAGGAATGGCCGCTAAAAAAACCACAGACTTTGATTACCCTGGTTTTCTAAAAAGAAGTACTTTGTAAACGCAGAACAGTTTGCACTCAGTGCGTAGGCTAAATGACCTGTAAGGTGACCTATAAAAATATGCTCTAATGCATTTTCCCCCAGTAATTTGTTGCTTCATGTTCCAGGCACGTAGCAGGCCTCAATGCGGGCCGGGCTCGCAATATAACAGAGTGGAGGGAGCAGAACGGTCCGTTCAGCAACAGGGAGCAGCTCAAGCTGGTCAAAGGCATCGGGCCCAAGTCCTACCAACAGTGTGCTGGCTTCATCCGAATCGACCCTCAAACTCTGCAGAGGTACAAAGCAGCATGTTCAGAACCACATAGAAAAATATAGTATTACTGGCATAATTGTTATCAACAAGATTTTCAAACAGTATGATGTGACAACATAAAATACTTCATGGTCTTTTTTGTTGTTTTTGAACAGTGTGAAATCCTCAGCTCAGCCTGCAGCAACAACAACTGGAAAAGCAGCAGCTAAGAAGTGCAAAGGAAAAACGGTGGACTCATTAAACCCTCTAGACCAGACCTGTATTCACCCAGAGTCCTACAGTGTGGCGCAGAGGTGGGAAACACACAAACATGCCAATATGCACACATACACTTGTACAACAGCTTACCCTGCTGGCCAAAGCATGTTCAGGCTAAGATGGAGCTGATTTGACACCATCACATATGGGGTTGGTTATACTGGTGAAGGACTCTGATTTGATTTACGCAGACACGGGATACAAGAGAAGAGGCTTTGGCTTTGTACACATGTAGTGTGTGTGTCCTTGTGTGAGAAATGATTGTTAGAACTGCTGATGCTGATATCAAAAGCACATTGAACATCAGTCCCTGCACTCTGACGGGGTGTGCATGTATATGTGTGTGCTCCCTCGTGCAGCTGTAGTCACTCAGCTTTGTTTAGTCTACATAGGTTCTGACACTAGTGGCTTCAAGATTTGCTCCTCTTTTGTTGTAGTATCTTTAATGGTCTCAGTGAATGTGTGTGTGCATATATACAGATAAAATCCATGTCATAAAATGAAAAGATCTTTCTTTCTTTAATGTCTGTATGTCTTTAAAGCATTTATGAGTTTTACATCACCCAAAATCAATTAGACTTTATTTCAAAATACTACTAATGCATTAAAGCATGTGGTTAATCAAACAGAATTAATGTATTAGTATTTATGAATGCAAATTAATTGCGCTTTGATTTATGCTTCCATGACCTGTTTTTGTTCAAAAGCTGCATATTGTCATAAAATCTAACAAGTAAAACATAGTGATTAATAGTGATTAATCACAACAAAAATGTGTGATTAATCTGATTTTTATTAAATGCTCTAAATGTACAATTTTGTGAATTTATATTGTGATTATTCGCAGAAAATAAGTTGTAACACACAAAAAAGAAGCTAATTGCAATTAATTTTGTCCAGGTTTGCGATTAATTTGTTAGTTTTTTTAATCGATCTCTGGCTCTACAAAATACCCTTTTAGCTGTTTTTTTCTTTATTTGTTTCTTTGAATTTTACATTTTGTTGATTAAATTCTACTAAAAATATAAGATAATTCCATCCCAAAGAAAGGATACACATTTGTTATTTTTTGTTTGTCTTGCAGCCCTATCTACACTACGAGTGTCACTTACAAAATGCTTTGGATCGCTACTTAAGGGAAGCTTTATTTCAGAAATTAAGCTTAATGATTCACAAATTTTACCTTTTTATTATAATATGTTTGTACTGTTGCTATATATTTTGACTGGCCATATTAAATTAAAATAATATGTATTAAATCACCATACTATATACTTTTATTTAGAAAATATCAGATTCAACAAAACTGATAAAACACAAATATTTAAATGAAAAGGAATAGTGTTTTTCACTTCAAACTATTTTTTTCATTAACTTTCTGTTTAACTTAAGTGTTAAAAAAACATTATCAACATCTTTGTTGTTTTGGATCATTTGTCCACACTTTTTCCAATCCTCAAACACTTCAACTCTTACGTTCTAAAGCATTGCGTATGGATGCAAAGCTGTTATGAAAAGCCACTTTTCTCCACTGCAGAATCTGGCTGAAAAAAAAAAAAAAAAGAAATTTTAAGGCAAATTCGTTTTTTTTTAGAACATAAATCATTAAATGGATCATCATTTTTTTCAATTACAAAAAAAACACTAGTTGTATTTTGAAAAGGAGAAGCTTCAACAATACTTTATTTTGAAGATTTATTTACGTCCATTGACGGTAGTGCTGCACATTCAGCTTATTTATAGTCTATGAACTTAAAATCCATGCATTTTAGAGCAAAAACACACTACCTGAACTGTATTTGTACTACACTCTAATATATTAATAAAGACCGCGCATCAGCGATCTTGGACATCACGAATATTCATATCCGAGTACTCGAATACTTTGACGCAAGAAGCCATCACAGTAAAGTTTTTGTCATTGATAATAATAAAAAAACTAGCATACTGAAGTTCTACCTAAAATATCTACATTTTATTCAAGTTTAAAAAATATATCTCTCTTGTCTTCATTTTAATCAGTCTTTTTTAACCCCCTAACTACCTAACCTAAATAGAAGAAAAGATACGTTTTTTTTTTTTTTTTTTT
>NC_050526.1:2285510-2294980 GCF_002922805.2 Oryzias melastigma
TGACAGTTCAGGATGAGGACAGCACAAGTGTTAATAATATAATAATGATGTAAGTCCTCTGATCTGTTAGGAGAACAAACAGTCTGTTCCTGTTTTCTGAACACCCAGATGAACACTTTGAAGAAAAACTGACAAAAACCTTCACGTATTGTAAAGACTTGTTGTTTTCTGCCCCTATTTTTACTTAAAAGGAATTGGAAATTAACAAAATAAAAAAAAAATAAAAAAGTTTTTTTTTCCTCGCTTTAAGCAACAGCGCATGTTGTGGTCACTCTAAAAGAATCTAACTTTGGTGATTACCTGTCATTCTTGCAGCTTATAAAAAGAAAATATGTTTTTGGTGATTTGATTGCACAAATTAAAACCCTAAACATGAGGAGCTTTAGGATTTTTGTATGTACACAACAAATTCAATTTGCAAATCTTTTTTTTGTTTCAACTCTTCCGGTTTTCATTTGTTATTGTTTTTGGGATAAAACTCTTGTGTGCTGTTTCTTTTGCAATGTCTTTTTTGCAGATATAAATGCAATTCTTCGTCTAATTTTTGTTACTTTTCCAATACCAGGCTTAAAAAAAAAGATGAAATCTAAAGCTGAGGTTGCAAAGTTTATCGACACACTAAAACCTGGTTGTTCTAGAAGACCTAAATTGAAATGGATTATTGGGTGTGAGGCATCAGTGAGATGAGTCTCTGATATGTTCACCTCCAACCGTTGAAGCTGAGGGGGAAATCAAAAGAGAGAACGTGTGTGGGTGTGTAAGCATGCATGTGTGTTGTGTCTTTATGGAGTGTAAAGAATATCATGTTCATCACATTAGTGGAATTGGATCCTCCATTACTGCACACAGCCCACACAGCAGCCTCCTCTCTGAAACCGTATGCACACCACTGCAAACTTCAGAAATCTACTTTCTCACTGCTGACTCCTGCACTTTTAAATCTTCTACAAACATTTTTAAACATTTGAAATAATGTACCTCCCTGTTTAATTATAATTATTAGGTCTGTATATATGAAGCTTTGGTTATATTGGTCTTTTGTCTGTATAAACACTATTTTCCTTATCTTACAGAAGCTTTGCTAACATAAGTTAAAGCTCTTACTTTAAAATTTAAATTCTGAAATAATTGTTTAAAAAAAGGTTTTCATAAACTAGTGCTGTTAATTGATTAAAAAAAATAATTCAATTAATCACACTTATGGGTTTTAATTAATCACGATTATTCATAATGTTTTACAAAGTAAATTTTATATGATAAAATGCAGCTTTTGTACAAAAACAGAGCAGAGAAAATGTTTCCCTTCATTTTTACTGTCTGAAATGTTTACATTTATAAAGTTTTAACTCAGAAGTGTAGTTTCTGTGTACAACAGTAAAATAAGCAGAACTCTAAAGACTTTTATGTCTGCAGTTTTACTCCAAAAAACCACTGACGCGCTGACATCCATCCATAAGAAACCAACATTGTGTATCTGCACTTTAAATGATTAAATGGGTGAATACTCTATTCTGATTGGCTGCTGCGTGTGGATGCACGCCTAAAAAAAAGTTCCGGTCACAATGCTCTATATCTTCTTGAAAACAAACTTTTCCTTCATCATCCGAACAAAAACAAGCGGTAAGACGTGAACTTTCTCTGAAGTGATATTTTATTTAACCTACTGTGACTTATAACATATGTATCAGTTTCTTTGGTGAGGGTGCTGTCGCTCAGCGACATGTTACCATGACAACGGGCTGCATTGCCTATCAAATAGTCCGCCTGTTATGAAAAAGTGATCTAAACATTAAAAAAATAGCAAGAATAAAGCACTAAAAATCGATTGAATATTTACTTATTTTGTAAGTGACCACGGTGTAAGTGGAGTAGCGCCCAATGAAGTGAGCATTATCAGAAATTAACCCGCGCCGTGAAAGCCTGAGCCGGCGGGAGACGGTTGCTTCTCGGTGCTTAATATTAGCCTTAATTATTTAGCCTTTATATGAATTATTCCAATACATTTTAATTAATCGTGTGCATTAACGTGCTAACATTGACACCCCTATAATAAACTTAAAAGCATTACTAAATATAAAATAAATAATCAAATCAAAATGACCTCTACTAATCATTTTTTAGTGATGGCCCATTTAGGTGACCGTTTATATCAAAAGGTTTTTGGTGAAATCTCTGTCAAACCCACAGAGACTGACATTAGATGGGTTTCCATTGACTAGAAAATTGTGCAATTTGGATTTGTGGTGATAAATTTGCCTAATATAAGCATGTCAATTATAAAAAAAACTTGCATTTATCGAAAAAGTTTATACACATGAAGGTGATTTCTGTAGCATATCGAAATTGACATATTTTGCAAAACTGCGAAACACTTTTTTTTAAATAAATAACCAGCAACCGGATACTGCCAGAGGTCACACGGCTCATCAAAAGTTGAGCGTGTCATGTGGAATTGTTGAACTCCGCTGTAAAAACCACAATTCCAAATTCTCTTCATCTGTAGCTACTCCTGCGAAGTTTTTTGCTCCACGGTCTGAATAAGACGCTGACGTCTCCTTTGATAGATGATGATGACTACTGTAAATCAAAGTATTGTTTACATCCGTCGTCGTTTGAGTTGGTTTGTGTTTATTCACATAATTGTGATTTAATAGTAACAGTGTAATTGTGAAATTGTGTTTTTCCCACATTTCTGGAATTTCAATACAGTTTTGCTCATGTGTGTAATAAAAATGCTGTTAATGAGTAAAACTACATCTTAAAACGACAAATAGAGAGAATCCCAAAGGCAACCAGTGGCCATAACTCACTCTCTTTGGACATCAATATTGGGACAAAGTGACAAAATTTCCAAATGTTTTTAACTGTAAATCTAAAAAAAAAAAAAAACCTGTATATATACTGGTAATCTCAATACCACTTAACTTGCACTAATACAGTTCACCTTTTAATGAAAGATTTTTTCTAAAATAAATGGTTGGGAATAAGCATACCGATATCCTTTAAGATCTAGCGGTGTTGATTCCTATTTTGACTAACCTAGCAGTGAGTAAACTTGGCATCTCATTCTTTAGGACAGTGGACAACTATCTCTTACAAAAGTTTGTACCCAAGTTGCTTAGTGTTGCTCATGCACTGTTCTGACTCCACCAAACGAGCATTTCTGAACGTTGTGCTTTAGTCAGTCCTCTGTCCCCACCTGTTGTGTCCATCATGCGGTGGACAGCTGCAGAGTCTGTTTGGCGTCAAGCTTCCAGTGACCGACATCCATCATGGACGCTACCCAACTGGTCCACACAAGAACACATGCGTCGAGGAAAACATGTCCACATCTTTCACCAGCTGTGCCCAGTGTCTGCTATAAAAAATATGCAGTGTGTGCAACACACACATATCTCTTTCTTTCATGACTCCGGTTCGCTACTTCGGAGCTCGAGCGAATTTGTTTCCACGTCTGTTTGGATTACAGAGGAGACAATTAATGGAGATTTATATTTCAAGTGCAGAATATGTAATGGTGAAATCTGACTGAGTGTCTAGACGTTATGAGGTGAGATGTTACATGCCAGGATAGTTATACAAGTGTGACTGGCAGGCAAGTCCTGTCCAGGCTGTGTAGTCATGGCAGAAGCAATGTCATTAGACGGGGTGTCAAGGTGTTTACAATCTGTTGTGGATGTTCCTCATTTGTGTAAAAAAGGCGTATTTTCATGACAATTCCAAGATGGATGAGGGTGAAAGGAGAAAAGAGTAAATCAGGGAGCATGAAGAAATTTGACTGATTATAGTCTAGGCTATAGGGTATTTAGAAAAGGTAACTGTCCAACTTTACCATAATCACCCTAAAATGCACTTGATCTTAGTGTATAAGCTTGTCATACAACAAGAGTTTGAGACAGGTAAACTCCCAGAGTGCTCTGGGTCAGAGTGGTAAAGGGTCCTAAAGGGAAGGTGCAGTATATCTAGAAGAGCTATACACAATTTTAGCACTAGTTTCATCCTGTAAGTAGTCCCTCAAATATTGATATTCTTTAGCATATTTCCAATCTCTAAAAAAAAAAAAAGATAACGATGAATGACTTCAGATCTTGGGTAGTTCTGCTGCCACAAACGATTATTTTAATAGTCGACTAATCACCGATTATTTTTTCTGATTAGTCGACTAATCGGGTAATTCGCAAACTGGATGTAAGGCACACATCTTAACCATTATTAACTTTAAACTAACTAAAGCTGAATTTGGCCACTGAAGATGCTGAAACTAATAGCTGAAGATGCTGATATTTATACCTAAAAACGCTGAAGTTGATGGCTAAAGAACGCTGAAACTGATAGCCAGCTAAAGTATTAGTTAAATGACAAATTAGCTAAAAAAATTAGCCAGAATAGTTATCATGTTGTTGAAATATTAGCTAAACTCCAAAATAGCCTATAAAACCTGAAAAGATCCTATATTAGCCAAAATAGCTTGCAAAATAGCTAGCATGTAAGACTAGTTAAACTCCAAATTTGCCTAAAAAACTGAGAAAATCCTGAATTAGCCAAAATAGCTAGCAGGCAGCTTTCTTTTAAAGATCAAAGGTACTTTCTAATACAAAAAAGCCTCAAATAAAATTAAAATCAAGTATATCAAATCTTTTTACATGATCGAAGTTGCCGCTGTTCGAACAACTGCGTGTTTTGGCATCTCCACTTTTTAGATTGTTTTTTTTTTTTTTTCAGCCCTGTTTGCGGTGGGATTACTTTTTGCCACCACTATTTTTTTCTTATACATATTAATTTACAGTTTTTTTTTCTTTTTATTGGGACTTTTTTTTCGGTCATGTTTTTGTTTATAACGTACTCAGCAACGGCGCGTTTGTTGTATACCCGAGATCAGCTCATAGCTCTGCGCAACACCGCCTTTCTCTACACGGAGAAACTGGACATTCCCAAAGAGATCCGGAGGAAGAGAAGAGGCTGCAGAGCTGGACGAAAGCTCCAGGAGAGGAGACGCACATATAAGCCCTATGTGCCATCTGTCATCATGGGAAATGTCCGAGAGTAGAAAGAAGAAAGGCACGGGGTCGTGGTGTACGTCAATCACAGGTGGTGCAACCACGGCTTGACTCACTGCATCACAGACTATATTAAATTGTGTGAGGAGAACACTGTGCCAACTCGAAGGGTTCGGTGCTTCGGCAACAACAAGCCCTGGGTGACCCCTGAGCTTAAAGCCCTGCTGAACCAGAAGAAGAGGGCTTTCGCTTCAGGGGACAGAGAAGAGGAGAGGAAAGTTCAACATGAACTCCAGCGTAAGATCAGGCAGGCCAAGGACAGCTACAGGAAGAAGCTGGAGTAGCGTCTGGAAGAGAACAACACATGGGAGGTGTGGAGAGGACTGAAGAACATGTCAGGATTTGGACCGAGTAATACCAGAGTGAGACCTGATGGACACCAGTGGTGGGCCAATGAGTTAAACCTGTTTTTAACAGGTTTGACTCTAACCCCTCTCCGTCTGCATCTATCTCTCCTCCCAACTCTTCACGTCTTCAGTTTGCTCCTTCCTGTTATTTTTCTTTTCATTGATTGTGTTTATGTCTTTTCCTGAACAGATTTCTTTCTCTCGTCGATGGGACTGTGGACCAGATTGGGAGTGCAGTCTTGAAGCACCGTGTGGAGAGCAAGGTTAAAACAAACTCTGTTGAGGAACTCGCCCGAACCTTGGACACCACACCAGAAACTCTGAAACTCATCATGGATGGCCTCACACAGCCGCCAGGCTTTGACATACGACAGAGTAAGGCTCTCTGCATGACGCAAACACATTTTACTGCAAATCTTTAAAAACATAACAGGAAAAACTGGTGAAATCCTTTGTAGCAGTTGCATTTGAGCATAACACTTTTGAAGATCTTAAAAGGTTTGAGATGCAACTCAAACTATGACCCTGAAACACATTAAACTTATAGAGTTCAATAAATTTCTGTCAGAAATGTTAGTAGAACTCCTCCTGATCTTATGTTTATTCCTTGTTTGTAATTTGTTTTGTGTAAATATGTTTTGCTTTAAAACGAAAACCTTCTTTTATTTTCATTTTTTTCATTTATTTACTATGATAAGTAGCTCTCATCTGTTCCTCATAATGTTTTTTAAAAGTTCCTGCTGACAAGCTGAAAACCTGTGTTGTTTAAAACCTCAAAAAGTAGAATTTTCATGGTAGGGCCCCTTTAAGATGCACAGTGGGGAGATGTTTGAACAATTGTTGCTTTTATTTATAGCATTTATGCATGCTTTAGTTTATTTAAATTCTACTAAGAGTAAGAAACTTATTTCCTTAATCAGTCAAACACCTAACATTTTTGAAGATCCACTGCTATGTAAATTAGTGTATTCTTGTTTGTACAAAACGTATGTGTATGCATGTTTGTGTGGGCATGTGTGTACATTTTTACCCAGTGGAGTCACTTCTAAGCAGGGAGGAAAAAAACCACAGAAGTAGAGATGAAATTAATGAACTTTTCTTCAGAAATTTTTCAGACCGAACAATTTAAAAGCAGCCTTTTTAACAGACTTTTTGTGTGGTTTCATATTACCAAAAAAACGTGCCTCTATAGTTGACTAACTTTTCCCAAAATGAAGGAACACGGCTTCAAGGTTCATTTTCAGGTTGGCTGTATTCAATTGCAGTATCCTCGAGTGAGTGATCAGCTGGGTAAACAGATGGGTTGAAGCTGCTGGATGAAGTCAGTGCTGTCGGAGGGATATTTGGGAAATAGTATTACCAAGAACTCTAGTTTTGTTTTATTTCTTGTTGTTTTTTAGGACACTGAAAGAAAAGAAGACCTTAAGAATCAAAGGAGTGAACGGAATACTAATACAAAGATGAAGTGTTCAGCTCGTTTTTTCTGCTGCCTTTTGTCTTTTCTGTCCTGGAAAACTTTTTTCAGGCTGCCATCTGTACCGTATTGTATTAAATATATATTCATCGCCACTACTATTGTACAAACTTACATATGTGTCTGTTTTTGTTCCCCAGATTTTGGTCAGCCGGACTTTAAAAGAGGCATTATATCAATGAAGGATCTCCAGCCAGGTACGGTGCTGACGGGCAGGGTGGACAACACCACTTTATTCGGGGCTTTTGTGGACATCGGTGTCGGCTGTTCGGGCCTCATCCATAAAAGCAAGATCACTCTGGATAAACTTCCTGCCAGCCAGCGACGCCGGAGCCTGGCTCTGGGACCTGGGGAGAGGGTCGAGGTCCGAGTCCTCAGCGTTGATCGTCAGAGAGAACGAATTTCTCTGGACCTCATAGGGGTGCTGCAGTAGAGCGGTTTCGTTTCTGCATTGGATATTTTAATACAATTCTATTATTGTATTTAATAAAGTTAAATAAACTATTTCCCTTAACTACAGCTGTGGTTGCAAAATGATGCATTGAGGGATTACTGGGGCCCTACTCTTATACCTGCCCATTTTAAACGTTAATTGGATGCTCCTCCTCCACCTGCCTATTGCAGTCGGTCAATGGGACCCTACTCTACAAGCCCCCTGTTTTGAGGTGTCGCTTTGACCCTACTTTTCTATTTGCTGATTTTTAAGGTTTAATAGGATGCTCCTCCACCTGCCTATTGCAATGGGTCAGTGGGACCCTACTCTACAAGCCTCTTGTTTTGATGGGTCAATGGTACCCTACTCTACAAGCCTCCTGTTTTAGGGTCACTGGGACCCTACTCTACAAGCCTCCTGTTTTGATGGGTCAATGGTACCCTACTCTACAAGCCTCCTGTTTTAGGTGTCATTGGTACCCTACTCTACAAGCCTCCTGTTTTGAGGGGGGTCATTGGGACCCTACTCTACAAGCCTCCTGTTTTGATGGGTCACTGGGACCCTACTCTACAAGCCTCCTGTTTTGATGGGTCAATGGTACCCTACTCTACAAGCCTCCTGCTTTAGGGGTCATTGGGACCCTACTCTACAAGCCTCCTGCTTTAGGGGTCATTGGGACCCTACTCTACAAGCCTCCTGTTTTAGGGGTCATTTGGACTCCACAAGTTCCATGTTTTGAGGGGGGTCATTGGGACCCTACTCTTTTCAGGGCTCACTGAGATGCTACTCTACTACCCACTCTTTTTTCTTGAGGGTCAATGGGATGCTTCTCCTCCTCCTGCCCATTTCAAGGGGTCGCTGGGACCCTCCTCTTCTACTAGCTTATTTTAGGGGTTACTGGGATGCTAATCTTCCATCTATGCATTTTCAAGGGGTCACTAAGGTCCTCCTCCTCTAGCTGCTTTTTTGGGGGCTCATACTGTATGAGCGACCTGATTTGAGGAGTCTCTTGGACGCTCCCGTTTCAATCTGCTAAGTCTTTTACTTGCCTGTTGTAGGAGATCACCTTAAAACTTGAATTGAGGAGATCGCAGGGACACTGAAGCTCATAGGAAGGTGTAAAAATAATAATATTGGAATTAATTAGCGATTGCACTTAAAAAACAATAGAAAAAATATTTTATTAAAAAAGGAAAAAAAAAATCCAGGTTTGTTTGGCACTGATGGGGGTTGAGAAGAGCCTCCCAGACTGCAGTCACAGCCTTAGGCTTTTTATCTTCGTCTTAGACACAATAATTCCTGGTCACACACACACATGCGCACAGCCCTTACTAATCAAATGCTTCAAAATTAATCCCAGACTCCCCATCCGCATTATGTAATTTGTTTGGTTTTATGAAACTAGAATAAATAAAAGAATAAATATAGTTCTGGGAAGGCCTGAGGTCCCTTATGCTAAACATTACACTGAATGCAGATTACCTAATCACTGTTAGCCCGCTGCTTTGGTGTCTGCCTTCAGGGCAACAAATGGAATATATTCTATATGCACAACCACTAAAAGATGTTCCATCAAGTTGCATTAGTAGTGGCAGGTTGCTCGGGGATGACCTGAGACATTAGCACTCACATGCAGCCTGGATTCTCATGATTTTCCTAATTTTATTTGATGTCAAATTGTCATCTTTTGTTTGCTTTCACCATCCTGGAAGACTCGTGCTTAAATGTTTCCAGCGCTCTTGTTTTCTTTGTTCATTTTAGGGAACATGTGCTTTCGTCAAAGTAGACGGCTTCTCTCAGCACCATTCCTTCTTTTTCTGCCTTTAATTTTCCTCACTCCGCTAAACGTGTGCCCACAGATGAAACAGGCAATCTGGCAGCCTGCTACTGCTGCCTTTTGGAGCTTTTTGCCAGGCACTGTCCAGTAATGAGATTGTGATAACAAACAGAGTAACGGTGGGAGTAGTTGTGTAGTTCTCTGTTCTCATCCACCGCAGAAGCTCGCCGCCGCTGAGTTACGGAGGGATCTCAGGTGTGCCTCTGTGTTTGTTGAAATTTGAAGAAAATTGACGGTGAGCATGCTATCAAATAAATGTCACTCTTTGACTCAAAGCACATTTTCTGTTTGGGTTTTTGTAGGTTTCGTGCTATTAAGAAAC
>NC_050526.1:2295235-2299991 GCF_002922805.2 Oryzias melastigma
AAAAAAGTACTTTGTGAAAATAAAAAGCTCAAATAATAGATAAATTGTAATTTCGAGTTAAGATGAGAAAGTCTACTTTTGGTTAATTCCTACTACTTGTTCATTTACTCCGGACTGGTCCAGCAGATTTGGTTTACAATGAAATTGGTTTCCTTAAAAACCCCAAAACAGCCAAATGTTTTACATGTGAAGACTTGAACACAAAGACAGAAACTCGGAGTTCTGACCATCATCCACTGTGACCGTCATGAACACTGAGGCAGCAGCTCCGTGGTCCATCTCTGAACGAGCTCGCTAGCATGCTACAGCGGAGCTCGCTAGCTTGCGGAGACTGGCGTGATCTGGCCCCGCGTGGCTAGCAAACAGATCCCAGCAAGCGGCGATCCACGGCTCGAGGAGAGGCATCCAGTCCAGCACAGCTAACCACCAAACTCCGGCGAACGACGGCCTACCACTCGGCGAGCAGAGACTACCGAGCCCGGAAAGCCTTTCCTACACCGGACCGCTATTCTGGGTGAGCGTAAACCAGTGATTGTTGTAGCATGATGCCATCTACCCATGACTGTATATAAGAACTGGACTGAGCAAACCCCCTTACTTCCGTGTTCCATATAGGAAGTACCACTGGGTTGCAAAAAGTCCCATTGACTTACATTGAGAAACAGACAGTTATTTCTCAGTCATTTTATGTCAGAATAATCATTCTTCCTCTGCTGCTTTCTGATTAACTTCTTTTTTCTAATCCTAATTTTTTTTAAAGATTTTTTTCCATTATCACAAGTTATTAGAGTTATAAATTGACCAATCACATGGCTCAATAAGCGTTTGTGGGTCTGGCGTCGACCGTCTGGGGGGTTTGATTGACAGATGACGGGTAGCCAATGGGAGCAGACTTCATCAATGGCTCGGTCAAAAGACCTTTAACACCTACTTTACAATTCAACAATGTACCTACCAGTCATTGTCCTACTGTTTTTTTCCTCAATGGAATGTACCGATATGCAGCAGTTTTAGATGAGGATTTACTCTGGAGAAATAGATTTCACTCTGAGGTTATGTGATTTGGACTTTTTTGTTTGTTTAACGTTCGTTTTTCTTTATTTCACTGTTTTGACTGTAGCTTTTAAATAATAAGTTGCGTATTTCACGGAATGGTGTATACTTGTATAGCGCTTTCTACCCTCCTTCGAGGGCCCAAAGCGCTTCACAGTCACAGCTCCAAAAGCCACGCCCCCTCAGAGGAGATTTTGGAAACAGAAGCTTCAGATCAACATGAAAAATGGATTTTTAAGACATTTAGGTTGTGGGATCTTGGTTAAAAACATCATAATCACAATTAAAATACAACTTTTAAACTACTTTTAAATAAATAATTTGTCATAGCGCGACTTTAACCCCTCCATGTGGCTCTAATAAAAATACAATATTTTTATTTTGAAAAGAAGATACTTTAGGTTTAGTTAAAAGTCAAACATTTTTCAACTCCTTCACAAAAACAGCTGAAGGACCGTATGTATCACTCCACCAGGATCCTGACTACACTACCCATAATGCCTCAACAATCCATCAAGTAGTTTGACTTCACTTTAAAACTGAAACATTTTCACAATTCAGTGCTGTTTACAACACAGAATCAATCTGAAGTCAGTACAACCAGAATATAAGGTGCACTTTCTATTTTTGAATAATGTCTTTTATTTTGAAAGAAAATCATGCAGACCCCTAAAGCTTTAGGAACATTTTGAAAAAAAGTCTATTTTCTCTGTTTCTGTTTTATTTATTCTACAAATGTATTTGTATTGATCATATTAGTAACATAAATACAAATCTTTTTGTGGATGTTGTCAGGAAGAAATCCTCCAGAATGACCCCTGGTCTAAAATTATGACAATAAAACGCTGACATCAGTGATGGCTATATTTCTAAACGATAATTTTTTATTAAAACATGTTGTCTATTGATCAAACGCAGTACAATCCTTCACAAAAGTGGTAAATTTAAAGCACAAGAGAGAATTTCATAGAGAAATCCATTGAAAAATCATTGATGCTGAAAAAATAAATTTCCCCCCAAATTTGTTTTCCAGCGTAATGAGAAACACACCTCTAAATATGAGATAGCCAGATGCCAGAGAAAGGCTTTTTGCTTTTAATAAAAGCGGCGGGAAAAAAAAAGAGCACAGAAGGATAGACGGGAGAGCGGAGGACAGATGGATGGATGGAAGAAGGAGAAGGAGGGATGGAATGAAACAGGAAATGAAAGGCTTTCTCCGGTTTCACTCCCTGTGACCTCATCAGTGTGATCATGGGTTTTATGAGCTTTCCCTCTTGACGCCCACACACCACCTCACACGTGCCAGGACACACACACACACACACACACACACACACACACACACACACAAAGCTGCAGACACTATATTTCATTCTGTGGCGTAGGGCAACACAGTACATGTGCTTTTCTCTCTTTGTTCATTTCCTTAAACTCTTTCCATCAGCTTTGTTAAATTTTTAAATTTGCAACAAAGATTATGTTACAATAAATAATACGTTTATTTTGCATCCACATTTAAACTATAAAAGCATCAATTGACCTCATAAAATAAAAAGAAAATCAGAAGATGAGTTTATGAAAACTATCTCCGGTGGAATAAATGTTTTCTTTTTTACTACTACTTTCCTTTTCTGCCAAGTAATCAAGATTTTCCACCCTCACCTCTTAGTCTGCACAAAGTGGCTAATGCATTAGATTGTGTATTTGTTTTAATCAGCATTAAGTCTTCTTGGAATAGAAACGAAGTGGATGGGAAACCCGTTGATTGGGTTAAGTAAAAAGCTGTGATTCCAACCTGGGTAAATATTGTCTCAGGCAGCAGGTGTGCACTTCCACCGTCTGCTGTACAGAATGATTCAAATGCAGCTTTTGCATATTTATACAGTAAGTTTATTTGTGTGTTACAACAAAAATGATGCCAAAAATGTTATTTTTAAGAAAGCGTAATTAAAAGAATTTCTTAATTATAATTAAGAAACAGGTTGCAGATTTTTTTTCACCATATGCATTAAAGAATCTTTAAATATTTATAATTTATCTTGTTAAAACCTAATTAGAAAACAGGTAATGCACTTTCCTTAAGCTCCCCTAAAGATAAGTCTTTTTTTTTGACTTTGTAGAGTTAAAACTTCTAATCAAGGGTCATGATTCCTGATTTGAGTTTATTAAGTAAATTGCTATCTTTAATATGAATATATATATATATATTCAAACCGTTGAAGGACGGTAGGAATCCTTCAACGAGGATCCTAACAACAGGATCCATAATCCTCCATCAATCCTTTGACACATTTGGACTGAAGTTTGAGCTTCATTTATCACAGAAAATCAAATTTATTCTCAGTAAACACAACCAGAATGAAAGCTACGATAAGTTATAATCCAGCAGATTTTCTATTTTTGGACAAATTTAAGGATTTAAAGTTGTTTTAATATATGGTTGGGGTCACTTTATTAGCTCTGATTTAGTTTTTGTCGGTTATATTTATCAATTTGTGGCTGAATTGCACCAGAAATAGTAAAAAGTTATCATTGATGATTGTACACTTCCTACTGCATTTGCTCCATTGACATGATCCTATGGTGTAGGGTGCCTTTTATTTTGAAAGGAAGTCATGCAAAGCTCTGTCAAAAGTTATAAACTATTTCATTTTTTTTTTTAAAGCTGTCTTCTTTTCATATTTGTTTTATTTATGAAAAAAACACAATAGTTATTTAAATGTTTCATGTCAGTAGCAAAAGCATAAATATAAATCAGTATCTTATTTTCCTAAAGGTGATCAAAGACTTTGTGGCTCCTGCTGGTTTAGGTTGGTGAGAAATCGACCCGAATGGCTCTTTAAGTGTTGAAAGTTGCAGACCGCTGCACTGATCATCCGTAACTCAGAGTTTGAGCTCACATTATAATATTCTCAATTGATAAATGTTTTTTTATTTATTTTATTCTGTTTTTTATTCCTCCTCAAATTCACACATTTTAGACAACACCCCCCTAGAAAGCAGAATGTTCTGTCTTTTTCATATTCTTCTCAGCATCAATTCATCAATACTCAGGTCTCAGAGATGCTGTGATGCCATTTGGACCCCCGATGGTTGGGATCGCAAGATTGACGTCTGGTCAATCGCCCCCCCCATGTCAGCAGCCCTCATAGAGTCCCTGTGCTGCTCCCGTCCGATTTCTTATAATCAGCAATAGAACGGGGGCAGCAGTCTGAAATCGGCCGATCATCAGACAATTTTGGGAACCGTGGAGATCCTCATATCTGCCACCTGCCTGCCACTGGACTGCTACCGCACTACTTCGCTGGTGGATTTTTGATCGATTTACAAAAAATACGTCCGGTTGCCATAAAATGTTAAAGTATTTTTTTAAAACATCGGTGGACCGCATGTGAAAATGCGACTGTCGCCTCCAGATTACAAGTGCTGCCATTTTGCTGAAAACCTTGCATTTAAATCACGATGGTATTTTGGGATTTGTGACCTACTAGGGCCACTTTATAAAGAAAAAAATATTTTTAAAATTACGACTTAATCACGTAAATTTATGAGAAAAAAAGTCGTATATTTATTACTTTAAAAGTCATAGGCTAAATTTATGACTTTTACGAGAGAGATTTACAAGATTAAAATGTATAAATTTACGAGATTAAAAGTTGTAATTTTACCAAAAACTATTACTTTTTTTTCAGTGGCCCTAATA
>NC_050526.1:2300270-2332102 GCF_002922805.2 Oryzias melastigma
ACGACTTAATCACGTAAATTTACGAGAAAAAAGTCGTATATTTATGACTTTAAAAGTCATAGGCTAAATTTATGACTTTTACGAGAGAGATTTACGAGATTAAAATGTACGAGATTAAAAGATGTAATTTTACCAAAAACTATAACTTTTTTTTTGATGGCCCTAATACCGGTACTCAATCTTAGTGACTGTAGCTCTACCAATATCATAACTTTTGTTTTTTATTTAAATTTTCTCTAATTTTTAAGATGACTTCTTCCTTCAATTTTTCCTAGTAGAGCTACGGCGGAGTATTAGGGCTACAAAAAAAAGTAATATTACAAGTTTTTTTCTCGAAAAATTACGACTTTAAATCTTGTAAACTTACGACTTTTAATCTCGTACATTTACGACTATTTCTTGTAAATTTACGACTTTTTTCTTGTAAATTTATTGAAGCCGAGTCAAGCGAATTTATGCCGTTTACCAGTTTTTTCTTGTAGATTTACAACTTTAAATCTCGTAAATTTACGAGAAAAAAGTCGTGTATTTATGACTTTAAAAGTCATAGGCTAAATTTATGACTTTTACGAGAGAGATTTACGAGATTAAAATGTATACATTTACGAGATTAAAAGTCGTAATTTTACGAAAAAAAACTCATACTATTACTTTTTTTTGATGGCCCTAATACTCAATCTTAGTGACTGTAGCTCTACCAATATCATAACTTTTGTTTTTTATTTATATTTCCTCTCATTTTTAAGATGACTTCTTTCTTCAATTTTTCCTAGTAGAGCTACGGCGGAGTATTAGGGCTACAAAAAAAGTAATATTACAAGTTTTTATCTCTTAAATTTACGACTTAAAATCTCGTACATTTACGACTTTTTTCTCGTAGATGTACAAGTTTTTCTTGTAGATTCACAACTTTAAATCTCGTAAATTTACGAGAAAAAAGTTGTATATTTATGACTTTAAAAGTCATAGGCTAAATGTATTAATTTTACGAGAGAGATTTACGAGATTAAAATGTAAAAATTTACGAGATTAAAAGTCGTAATTTTACGAAAAAAAACTCGTACTATTACTTTTTTTTTGATGGCCCTAGTACTCAATCTTAGTGACTGTAGCTCTACCAATATCATAACTTTTGTTTTTTATTTAAATTTCCTCTCATTTTTAAGATGACTTCTTTCTTCAATTTTTCCTAGTAGAGCTACGGCGGAGTATTAGGGCTACAAAAAAAAGTAATATTACAAGTTTTTATCTCTTAAATTTACGACTTAAAATCTCGTACATTTACGACTTTTTTTTTTTGTAAATTTACGACTTTTTCTCGTAAATGTATTGAAGTCGAGTCCAGCGAACTTATGCCGTTTACTATTTTTTTCTCGTAAATTTACGAGTTTTTTCTCGTAGATTTACGAGTTTTTTCTCGTAGATGTACGAGTTTTTTCTCGTAGATGTACAACTTTACATCTTGTAAATTTATGAGAAAAAAGTTGTATATTTATGACTTTAAAAGTCATAGGCTAAATTTATGACTTTTACGAGAGAGATTTATGAGATTAAAAGTCGTAATTTTACGAAAAAAAAGCTCGTACTATTACTTTTTTTTTTGATGGCCCTAGTACTCAATCTTAGTGACTGTAGCTCTACCAATATCATAACTTTTGTTTTTTATTTATATTTCCTCTCATTTTTAAGATGACTTCTTTCTTTAATTTTTCCTAGTAGAGCTACGGCGGAGTATTAGGGCCACCCAAAAAAAAAGTAATATTACGAGTTTTTTTCTCGAAAAATTACGACTTTAAATCTTGTAAACTTATGACTTTTAATCTCGTACATTGACGACTTTTTTCTTGTAAACATACTTTTTTTTTTAGTAAATTTATTGAAGTCGAGTCCAGCGGATTGATGCCGTTTGCCAGTTTTTTTCTCGTAAATTTACGAGTTTTTTCTCGTAAATGTACAAGTTTTGTCTTGTAGATTTACGACTTTAAATCTCGTAGATTTACAAGATTAAAAGTTGTAAATTTAGCTTATGACTTTTATAGTCATAAATTTACGACTTTATTCTCATAATTTAGCAATAACGACTTTTTTCTTGCACATTTACGAGATTTGGTCGTAATTTGAAAAATATTTTTTTCTTTATAAAGTGGCCCTCTGTTGTATAGAGCTATGCCAGTACAATTAAATACAAATAATGTTTTTTTTATATATTTTGTGTACGTTTTGTTAGCACATCATCATCCTGAATGATTCTTCTTAGATAAGATTTATAATTTAAGGAGCCAAAAGGTCACCACTGCCTCTTAACTGGACCCCACACCAGCGTGCACTAAGCCGACACATTGACTGCACGTTAGCATACAGCGCTTCCTCCAGCGTAGCTTCGCACAATCTGTTCAGGGACAACAAGCCGTCTTCCTGTTACCGGGTTACGGCTGCAGTTGCTGCTTGTAGTGATTGGCAGATGAATGTTTGGGTGAGGCTGTCACCTCTGGGAATTTACAAGAGGAAAAGCTGCGTTGTGTTTCCATTACAGGACACTGAGGATCACTGTCATTCAACCCTTAATGTCATGATGTTCATTCTCTTCACTGAAACACAAGCGTGTGCATGAGCAGGAGTTTATCTCACTGACATATCTCATGTTCATCCCACAGGACACGCTCCATGGTAACGGAAGACACCGGGGGGGAAATCATTTCAGCTTCACTTAACAGTAAAGATATAATACAAAGAATTCAATTCTTAATTTCTTATAGGTAAAATTGTCAGTTTGTTTTATTGTGTAATCTGTTTTAAACAAAGAAGTGTAGAGAGCCACTCTACATGAACTAAATTTTCACTGAAAAAGTTCCTTGAAAAACTTTTCTGCCTCAATGAAAGAATGCTTTCAGGATGGAAGGGGTTACATTTTCTAAATACTTTCCATTATTTAACTAAGTTATTTAATACATAGCTGTTTCCATTGACTATGAAAATCAGCAAATTGGATTTGTGATCATAAATGTGTCAAATGGAAACATGAGAATTAAGAAAAAAAAAACACATTTCTCCAAAAAAAAAGTGAGGTGGTGGTTTTTGAGGAGTACGGAAATTTACTTTTTAAAAAATGTATTTAATCTTATAACAGTATATAACGCACGTGTCAAAGTCAAGGCCTGGGGGCCGGATCCGGCCCTCCGGGTAATTCTATCCGGCAGATCATTTTATTTTATTGTTATCAATGACCAGATGTTATCTTGCGCTTATTTCTAGTTTGTAAAATTTTGACACAATGTATTTTTATGTAGAGTAAAATATTGAAAGTTGTGTAAGTTATGTATGTTTTGGACAATTTTGGCTATTTTGGAGATTAGCTAATATTTTAGCTACATGCTACCTGTTTTAGCCAATTTAGCCTTTTAAAAAAAAAAAAAAAGTTTTTTAAGCTGTTTTTGAATTAGACTAATATTTACAAGCTAGCTGTTTTGGCTAATTTAGGTTTTCTTTCAGTTTTTTAGGCTGTTTTGAAGTTTAGCTATTTTTTCAGCTACATGCTAGCTAACCCAGTTTTATTTTAATTATTATTATTGTTATTGTAGTTTTTAAGGCCATTTTAGTATTTAACTAATATTGTACTTGGTTATCAGCTTTAGAATTTTCAGCAGTCACCTTCAGGGATTTCATTTATAAACCTCAAAGTTTTCAGCTTCAGCATTTTAAGCTATCAATTTCAGCATCTTCAGCAGCCAAATTCAGCTTACAGCATTCACACTAGCATTATCGCAGGTAATGCTATATATGTAGTTCATAATTATGTTAAAAAGTTATGGTTTTAAAGTTTTAAAAATGTAGTTTTAGAGTGTTTAATAAATGTTTGTCCTCTTAGGCCCCTCTCCTCTGTAAAATCATCAACCACTTTTTCCCAAAATCTCTGAATGAGACGCCGACGTCTCCTTTGATAGATGAAGGTAGAAATCTGAATGTATCTGCTGTAAATCAAAGTATCTTATAATTTTGAATGACTTATCTCATGAGTTGTTTTGTGTTTATTTGCAATATTAGGGTTTAATAGAAACAGTGTAACCGCAAAATTGTGTTTTTTTTTTTTACATTTCTAGATTTTCAATAAAAGTTTGTGTTTATTTATAATGGAAATGCCACCAGTGAAACACATGTGTATCTATATCAAGATAAGAAGGGTAGTTTGCTATAGTAGAAGAACACTCGTTGATTTAATCTTTTCAAGCAGTCGTGTCCAACATTTAGAGATAAGTTACTAAAGTCTCATTTAATATTTCAAGACTTGATAACTGGAAGTGATTTGGTCCAACAGGAAGCAGTGACTTGTCAGTCACTGATCTGTGCATCAAGTATCAGGTTGACAGACAAAAATAACTCCTGAATTTATTTTCAGCTGTGAGAAATGGTCACTTTATGGTATCATTCTAAATTACAGTAAATTTGGAGCATAAGTAGTTGGATACGCCAGTGTTTGTCAAAGGGTTTAAGGAATTAATCTAAAACATCTCTGTGTTGTTTCTGTTCCAAACATCAACGTAGCATCTGTTAACATATTTGAAATTTAAAGTATGATTTATGTTTAGCAGAGAGTCTTTTTGCTCCTGTGTGAAGGTCCATTAACATCTCAAGCCTGTGCAGACCACAATTAGATTCAGCAGGTATTTGTCCAGCTGTGTATTTCTATGGAGCTAAATTTGGGCCAATATTATTTGAAACTCAAATAAAAAAAATAGAAAAAAAAATATTGGTGTTAGACCCAAAATAAATTAAAATGTATGAAATGTTTTGCTATTCTGCAATAAACTGAATTATTTTCTGCTTCAAAAGTCAGTAAATGCACCAGGACTGAAGTTACCACCCTCATCAATTCTGATTGGTCCTTCGTGTTTGCCCCGCCCCAACGAGCCTGAAAATAAAGAAGTTTATTTTAGAAATTTGACATTTTAATTTTTTTTGGCCAAAAATAATATGCTTTATTTGGGTTGCAAATAATATTGGCCCCAATATAGCTCCATACATTTCTATTTACTGTTACATCATTAGCAGTAACACACAGGATTTCCTTGAAAAAAATTACACAAATACACATAAAGACAAAGTTGTTACTACCCTTCAGTAATTGAAAGAAAACCTCACAATGGTCACAGAAATAACTTAATCTGACAAAAATAATAAGAAAAACAAATTCCATGAAGTTTTCCCCATGAAGGTCAGACATCGCTTTTCAATCGAGCTTCAACACAATTGTTTATCAAAACAAAATCATGACACAGTATTATAGCTAGCAAAGTTATGCTTTTACATTTATTTAGATTTTGAAATGAAAATAGCAAATTCAGTGAAAGGATTTAACCTGCTAACAGTCATTTTCTGCTTAATTAATCAAGAAATAATTTAATAATTGACTTAGTTTAAATTAATTGATAAATATGATTACTTTTTTAGTCACAACCTAAAGATTCATCATGTTATATTTAAATTTCTGAGGCGGAAAAGTCTTAATAAATTACTTTAAAAAATAAAATAAAATCTGGAACCTGTTTTATTTAAGAATTTTTATTTAAGATTTGAGATAAATGTGTTTAAATGGAGTACATCCAATATTACTATTGATATAAGTCAAAAAAGAAAACAGTGAATGGGCTAATATAATCCTAAATATGAGTTTAAACTCTTAGAAACAGCAAAAAAAAAAACACGATTGAGTTTTCAAGTTGTGCTGATGAACAACTTTACTGTTTCACAAATTCGTTTTTTTTGCTAAAAATCTCTTTTTAATCATTGTTAGTCATGTCAAAAGTTGGTCTTTGTAAGGACAAACTCTTTATCCTGCATTTTTTTAACCAAAGATTTGTTTTGTTGTGTGTTTGCAGGTACGACAGTCACTTATTCAGCCGCACAGATATGTTCCCTTTTATCTGATGAATGATTGTGGTTCTTACTGCAGCTGGATTTCATCACGTTTTCTGTAAATCCCCACAGATCCCTGCAGGTATGCAGCATTCAGCTCTGTGGGCAGCATTCCCTTCACTAGCAGCTAATATCTCGTAAGCCTGAAAAATCAATGTTTTTCCCTTTTCACAGAGAAGGTTCAGTAATGGGCTCCATGAGATCCAGCTTGTTTATTTTTGATCATTGCACAGACTTCACCTGATTACATCCCTCATTTGAACATAGTCCATCCTGCGGTTTTCTTATGGGCCCAAATCCATTATTTTTTAGTTTCCATCTAGAAAGAAAACTAGGGAATAATCAATTCAAAAATAACTACAAAAATATCATTTCTTGGTGGTGGTCATTTGTTAGAGTTCCAAAATGTATTTATTTAATTTAGATTGCTGTCTAAAAGTGCAAAAAGACGAACATTATGTTACACAAGGAAGAGAAAATTTGATTTTTTTTTTTAAATAAATGAATATCAAAATCTGTAAAGCTCAGATAATGGAAATCTATTTAATTAACTGTCTCCTTGACCAGGAGAATGAAACTAAATTCAATACAAGCAACAATAATAAATAAATGAAAATAAAAATGTCTAATCATTTTCAAAGATAAAATGCTCTGCAAGATTTTTAGTCAAGAAAATGTGTTTTTGATGCAAAACTTTTGCTTTATTTTAATAAAACATTTTTCAAACCTTATTTGTTGATGATGATACTAAATTAATTAACATAATTTTCTTACCTCTTACATGACAAAAACTTGTTTTATTTTCCAGAGGTGTCAAACTTGACCAAAATCTAAAACAAAGCTCAGGTCGCAGGGCGGACAGGATAAACATTTATTGAACACTATAAAACAAGATTTTTGAAACTTTAAATACGCAAAAATTTTAGCATAGTTATGAATATATAGCATTACCTGCAATAATGCTAGTGTGAATGCTGTAAGGTGAATTTTTGCGCTGAAGATGCTGAAATTAATATCTAAAAAAACGCTAAAGCTGATGGCTGAAAACACTGAAGCTGATAGCTAGCTAAGATATTAGCTAAATGCCAAATTAGCCTAAAAAATGCAGGTTAGCCAAAACAGCTAGCATGTAGCTAAAAAAAATAGCTAAACTTCAAAATAGCCACAAAAAAAAATCTAAAAAAAGCCTAAATTGGCCAAACAAGTTAGCATGTAGCTGAAATATTAGCTTAACTCCAAAATAGACTAAAAACGGTGAAAAAAGAGTAAATTAGCAAAAACAGCTAGCATGTTGGTGAAATATTTGCTAAACTCCAAAACAGTCTAAAAAAATCTTAGTCAAAATGGTACAAAAAGCTAGCAGAATGCTAATTTTTAACTTTTTAACATAATTATGAAAAATAAAAAGGCGGGAATATTATTAATCAACTTAAACCCTAAATAACTTTAAATATCTTATTCTGTATGAAATTATATTTTGTCAAAATTATACAAGTTAGAAATGAGTGCAAGATAACATTGGGCCATTAATAGCAATAAAATAAAAGGATCTGGAGGGCCGGATAGAATTACCCAGAGGGCCGGATCCGGCCCCCGGGCCTTGACTTTGATGTGTGCTCTAGAGGCTAAACTTTTAAATGTGGGAAAAACTTTTTTTACTATCTGCTGTTTCTTGCTGTAATTTTTCTGTTATTGAAAAAAAAGTGAGTTTTCTGAATTAACAGAAAAAAAATCCAACATAAAATCCCAAAAATACACCAGTACCTTTGAGATTTAAGGAAAAAAAGCAAAAAACTTGAGAATGGTATAGCTACTCACTAACTCCCTCACATGTGGATTCATTCCAATGAAACCTGAGCTGGTAATTAAACATAATGAAGATCTATGCACAGTCAAATAGCCTGTGAGGGCTGGAGAGTAAGTCAGGAAAAGCCTGAACCAGTCTGAAAGCGAGAGGTGTAGATTTAGGAATTGTCTTGTTAGTGTGTGTGAGTGTGTCCACCTCTGCTGCCTGTGGAAAAACCCAATAGTTTGGTGTGGTTTCCTGGGAATACACTTCCTCTCTGTTCCATCTGTTCCACCACACATCACCCAATCAATCGCTAACCTGATACTCGTACCGCTCAGACAGCCAGCCAATTGTAGGAGCTGTTGGTGGTCATGTGATATTCCAGAGACAGTTGGCAGCCCATTTGTAATATACAGTTAACTGTATAATGGTATTTCTGCTCCACTGGAAACCACTTGAGTCTCTGTGTGCGAGTGTGAGAGACTCGGGGTTCCTGACAATTTGTGGTATAAAGTGGGGCAAAAAACGTATTTGGCAGCCATTGATTCTGCAGGTTGTCCCACTTATAAAGATGAGAAAGGTCTGTAATGCTCATCATGGGTACACCTCAACTGTAAAAGACAAAATGTAAAAAGAAAAATCCAGGAAATCACATTGTGGGACTTTTAATATGAATTTGTTTAATTTAGGGTCCTGAAAACCAAGTACTACAGCATCTACAAAAAATAATAAATCTGTTACTTCTTCTTTAAGAAGCTCCTCCATCCTCCATTAGGTATCTGTATTAACTACACCAGTTTGAACTAGTTATCTGTATGAAAACACGTTTATACCCTTAAAGAGTCAGACTATAACCACTTCACCATGGCCAAGACCAAAGAGCTGTCAAAGGACACAAACCAATCTGGGATGAACCAATAAGAAAGCAGCTTGACGGGAAGAGATCAACTGTTGGTGCTATTAGAAAACATATTAAATACAAGATCTCCCTCCATCTAGAGCTCTATACTAGATCTTCAAGGTTCTAGAGTGGCCCTGACCTGATTCTAATAGAAACCTGCAGAGGGAGTTGAAAGTCATCACAGCTCTTGAGAAGCTCTGAAAGGAAGAATGGACCAAAATAGCTGTTTCAGTGTGTGGAAGAGAAGACCTACAGGAAACTTTTAACCTCTGTCATTGACAACCAGTGGTACATTACACATACTGAGGTTTGCACAATACTTTTTCTCTTCAACGTTATACAAATATATTCCTCTAGAGATCATACAGTGGAATTTAATTACATTACAGATCCCTCTAACCTTTTGAACCAGCTAAGTGGCCTTGTGGTTGAGTGTCCACCCTCAAACTGGAAGGTTGTTAGTTCAAATCCAGGTTGAAGCATAACACAGTGGAACCAAAGCCTTCTGATTTAACACATTAAAACAGGGGGGTCAAACTTAATCACACAAGGGGCCAAAATCCAAAACACACCTTAGGTTGAGGGCCAAACAGGATAAACATTTATTGAACACTCTAACTGAATTTTTTTTAAACTTTAAAAATGTACCTTTTTAACATGATTATCAACTAGATATATAGCATCACCTGCGACAATGTGAATGCTATAAGCCGAATTTGGCCACTGAGGATGCTAGTGCTGATAGATGAAGATTCTGAAATTGATAGCTAAAAACGCTGAAGTTAATAACTGAAAACCCTAATATTAGCTAAATGCCAAATATGGAAAAATAAACCTGAAAAAAGCCTAAATTAGCCAAAGCAGCTAGCATGTAGCTGAAATATTAGCTAAACTCCAAAACAGTCTAAAAAAGCCTAAATTAGCCGAAGCAGCTAGCATGTAGCTGAAATATTAGCTCAACTACAAAACAGTCTAACAATGGCCTAAATTAGCCGAAGCAGCTAGCATGTAGCTGAAATATTAGCTCAACTCCAAAACAGCCTAAAACACAGAAAAAACACATAAATTAGCCAAAACAGCTAGTATGTATCTGAGATACTAGCTTAACTCCGAAATAGCCTAAACAAATCCTAGTAAAGGCCAAAATAGTCCAAAAAGCTAGCAGAATGCCAACTTTTAAAACTTTAAAACCACATTTTTTTTAAACATAATTATGAATATTAAAAACAGGCAGGAATATTATTCCAGAATAAATTAACTCAAACCTTAAATCACTTTCAATATTTGATATTAATATCAATATTTGAATATATATTCAATATTTCAGTACATTTTGTCAAAATTATACAAGTTAGAAATAAGCGCAAAATAACTTTGGGCCATTAATAACAATAAAATAAAATGATCTGGAGTGGCAGATATAATTATCTGGAGGGCCGGATCCGGCCCCCGGGCCTTGACACGTGGATTAAAGGGTTGGATTGGGGACTTAAACCAACAATTGGTTCCCGGTGCTGTGAATGGGACTTTAACTTGAAGTGAAACAACTTGTTGAATCACTAACTACTCCATGTGCTCACATGTTTGCACACAGACCATATCACTAAACATTTCTGTCATCATTCTAAAGGTGAGCCATAAGTCAAAGTTTGCAGTCACATATATAATTGCTGGTAATGGTGATGTTTGCAGAAAGATAAGCCAGTATGATTTGCATGAAGAATTAAGGACAAACTTTAACGTCTTCTTCATGAAAGGCCTAAGGGGACATAAGTTACTCTCCGTTTATAATGTGTCGTCACTTGTTTATTTTGCACCCATGAATGTGGGCTTTTAAACTCATGCTGCTTTTTATTTCTGTCACTTGTTCAGCTTTATTTATTTGATTTTATGTCAAAAAAATATTGATTATTAAATCTTATTCTTCTTTTTAATGTTTACTGTTTACTTCTTTTTAATGTTTTCACATCTATCTAATTCTATTTCATATACTTCTGCTTGATGAATGCTAAAATGTCGAGTTTATTTTTGTTAAAAATGAGCTTTTTAATAATAATTTAAAAAAAGAGTTTTTTTACTTTAAAACTTTTTTAAAGTAATTTGCAAACATAAGCAGCCTTATTTTATTTATTTACTTATTTCATTACTTATTGTTTTGCTGGCTGGTTATTTAGTTGGTTGGTTGGTTAGTTGGTTGGTTGGCTGGCTTTTTTGCCTGGTCGGATTAGTGGTTGGTCGGTGGGTGGGTTGGTTGCTTGGTTGGATTGGTGGTTAGCTGGTTAGTTGGTTTGTTGGCTGATTGGCTGGTTAGATTGGTGGTTGGTTGGTTGGATTGGTTTGCTTGGTGGTTGGTTGGCTTGTTGGTTGAATTGGTGGTTAGCTGGTTAGTTGGTTTGTTGGCTGGTTGGATTGGTGGTTGGTTGGTTAGTTGGTTGGTTGGATTGGTGTTTGGTTGGTTGGATTGGTGTTTGGTTGGTTGGTTAGTTGGTTGGTTGGATTGGTGTTTGGCTGGTTAGATTGGTGGCTGGCTGGTTAGTTGGTTGGTTGGCGGATTGGCTGGTTAGATTGGTGGTTGGCTAATTAGTTGGTTGGTTGGTTGGTTAGTTGGTTGGTTGATCAGTTGGTTGGTTAGTTGGTTGGCTGGCTGACATTTATCACATCAGAATTCTCTCAACATGGATCTCTAGCGAACACATCTGCAAATAGAACGGCTAAAGAAGTTCAATAATACAGTAAATGGAAAGTTCCACTACACACTAATTCCAGTTTCCAACTTTTTTTTCATTCACTTAAATTTATTTTGGGTGTTTTACTTATTTATTCTTTGTTTGACAACATTTCTCTCTTGCTACACTCTCCAAGAAAAGGTTTGCACCAGATTTGGTGAAACACTTTTAGACTGTTATGGAGACCATGACAACACACGACAATGACGACAATCTTCTTCCTTGTTGCACGTATAATTTTATAAACCAATCACAATGCTTGTATGCCTCTTTTTAACATCTCAGGACAGATTTATTTTCTACAAAACTTTTTTTTTTAAAAGTAAAACAAGTTAAAGCTCCCAGAATCCTCCAGACACACCATCATGAGACCCACTTACATCTAAGAGATTCTGCCAGCTGGCAAGTCATGTTGGAGGACCTAAGGAAAGTCTATTAGGCTTTTTTGTTTGTGTTTCCAAACGTTACAATTTATATTGTACAGTTTGTAGGTATTTTAAAAGAATAGACAAAAGTTTGCAATAAATATCCTTACATTTTTGATTACTCTGGGAGTCTAGGGTAATGCATACGAACCTGCAGCTCCAGCTTTTGTTTTATTGCAACATGAAATTGAGTGATATGTTGTTTTCCCTTGGCATGGGAGAGTGATCACATGAACTCACGCTCGTGCAGTTCAGAAAATAATTCACCAGCTAAATGCTGTACGTTGGTAGAGGAGTAAAGTGAGCTCAAACTTGGCCAGTATCAGTAGTGATGGATAGTATGCTTAGTATTCTGGAGTGGGGTTCATAATATTTACCCGGATACCACAGGAAATGAATGATTTGAAGTCGGTGGTTTTGACTTACACATTTTTCAGAGTTCATTTTTGGACTTCCATTTAAATAGCTAAGAACATAATCCCTGTCTCTCTGTGGCTGCTTTGGTTTTTGTTCATTGTATTTGCTGGACCAGAGAAACTTCTTTAAACAAGGCGGCACATGAACTCTGTCGCAGCTTTTATGTCGTTTGTTTTTATTTTTGTTTTTTCCTTCTCAAACCATCTGAAGGACGACGACTAATTGTGCATGGCTAATCAGTTGGAAACTCAGGATAACATATTTTTGGTACTATAGAGCCCAACCAGAACCAGAATTAATGACTTTCTCGGACCAGCGGGTACTTCCTGTTTGGAACGGGGGGGGGGGATGATCAGTCCAGTTCTCTATATACTGTCTATGGTTTAGTCTCATTGGTTCAATCAGCCTTGCGGTTTTTGTTTTTTTGAGACATTTCCTTAATTTTCGCATCGTGAGACATGTATCGCGATACATATTGTATTGCCAGATTCTTACCAGTACACACCCCTATTATACACTCAGGGCGTGGCAATAAAAAAAAAACTTGTTTTACACTCCTGAAAAGAAAAATCTTTCTTTTCCATCTGGAATAAATGTAAAGAAGAGGCGGTATCATGATCTGGGGTCACTTCTGTTGACCTCATCTCAGCTGAAAACTAGTTTTTGTCCAAAAAAAAGTAATCTATGCAGCTATGCTAACAGAAAACCACAAGAGACCAGAATCCATCATGGATAGAAATTAGAAAGATAAGTTAGATAAGTTTGATTCCTATACAAATCCCCCTTTAATCCAGATTTAGCATATAAGCACTAAATCAAAAGTGTCATTAAAAAAAAGCATAAAATTTGTGGTTTTTATGCCTTTTATTATAACATTATAACAAATTCTTTTTTTGAACACCCATTTTAAAGTCATCAAACCAATAGATTTTTTTTATGAATCTTATGTTTTATTTAGGGCCGGGAATCGATTAAAAATAATTAACTAATTAATCGCAAACTTGGAAAAAATTAATTGCTAAATGTATTGAGGACATTAGTGACTGGATGTGTCACAACTTACTTCAATTAAACAAAAACAAAACGGAGGTTATTGTCTTTGGGGCTAAAGAAAAAAGGTTGGACGTCACTACAGAGCTTCAATCTATTCAACTAAAAACTACCAACCAGGCCAGAAACTTGGGTGTAGTGATAGACACAGACCTAAATTTTGATAAACACATTAAGGCAGTCACTAAATCAGCCTATTATCATCTCAAAAATATCTCAAGGATTAAAGATCTGATGTCTAAGCAGGACCTGGAGAAACTAGTGCATGCTTTCATCTTTAGTCGACTTGATTACTGTAACAGTGTTTTTACAGGACTACCAAAAAAATCCATCAGGAAACTGCAGCTTATTCAGAACTCTGCTGCTCGGGTTCTCACAAGGACCAAGAAAGTAGACCACATCAGTCCAGTTCTGAGGTCTTTACACTGGTTACCTGTCTGTCAGAGGATAGACTTTAAAGTTCTGTTACTGGTTTATAAAGCTTTGAATGGTTTAGCACCAAAATACATGACTGACCTCCTGACCCAGTATGTACCAGCCAGACCTCTCCGGTCATCAGGATCCGGTCTTTTATCAGTTCCTAGAGTCAGAACTAAACATGGAGAAGCTGCATTCAGCGTCTATGCTCCACAGATCTGGAATAGACTTCCAGAAAACCTTAGATCTGCTAAAACACTCAGTGTATTTAAATCCAGGTTAAAGACTCACCTGTTCTCAGCTGCATTTGATTAATATGTATTCAAAAGTTTACGTCCGCACTGTTTATCTATGCTTGTTTTAAATTAAAATCTTTTTACTTTCTTTTAATTTTATTTTAATGATTTGAATGATGATGAATGACATTTTTACTATTTCTTTTGATTGTTTCTTTTAATGTTTTATGTAAAGCACTTTGAATTGTCTCTGTACATGAAATGTGCTATACAAATAAACTTGCCTTGCCTTGCCTTGCCTTGCGATGAATCAGCATTATTATATTTTTAGTAACAGTATTTGCTCTCCACTTGTTAATAATCGCAAAATGAAACCACAAACTTTTAATTTGTTTATTTTTAATTCGTGCCGTCAATCGATTAAAAAAATTAATCCAATTAATCACACTTTTGTGTTGTGATTAATCACGATTAATATCGCAATGTTTAACCAGGTACATTTTCATGACAAAATGCGTCTCTTTTTTTTTTTTTTTTCAAACAAGAACAACATAAAAACAAACAAACAAATGAAAAGAAACAATGCAAATGATCCCATAACCAATCTTATGAACAAAAACAGGTGAGAGAGTAATGTATCCTTCATTTTTATGTTTAAATTTATCAATGGACCATCGTTGGAGGAGGATAATACCTGACGAAGTGTTTTAACGCACATTAAAGAACTTTAAAGAAATCGAACGAATAAAATCCAGCTATTTTTAACAAGGACTCAAACAATAAAGGGTTCAAAAAGTCACATAAGTGAGCTGCGTGTATGACAGCTGAGTTAACTTCTAAATTTAACTCTGCGGCTGAGAAAGTGGAGATGTGCCTGTGAGAAGCAGACAACAGCCACCTTAGGCTGTGAGATTTCATCCTGCTGTGGCTTTTTCACCTGGGAAAGGAAGCTTTGCTGTAATAGAAACCTCCCTACCTAGGGCTCTGTTCACACACATGCAGAGACACATAAATTAAACACTCTGACCGTATCCTCTCTGTGATGGCGTTTCTCAGCTTTCTCTGTCATCCGGTTTTTGTGTAACATTTCTTTTAGTTCATTAAAGCTCATGTCTGTTGTGAGTAATTGAATTAATTAAGTTTAGTGAAGTGAGGAGAGTGGAAAAGAAAAAAAAAAAGAGATGAATGAAAGGGAAACTTGAGCCGGTCGGACCTCACCTGGAGGCGGAGCCAGTTGCCTTCAGGCCAGGAGCCGTCACTCACAGCCGGAGTAAATATATTGTTCCCAGGCCCTTTTGCTCAGGTGTGACTGAAAAGAGCAGAGAAAACACCAAACTTAAAGACTAAGAAGGATGTTCTTGTAAACAGAGTCAATGATATGTGATCATCTTAAAAGAAATTAGGTTTTAATTCTCAGATATGAATGTGTTGGTTCACTGTGTACTTTAATTCACCTTTCACGTTTGCCTTTAAGGCAGGAAGTTACACTCTGGGATCTCAGGGTTGTAAATTTTTATTTAAGTCAGTCATGACTGTGTGACGATTGCTGGTATTTGGAAGTTATGGCGTGCATTTTATTTGTGACAGTGTGTAGTTTTGTGTGGGGATTCCCAGATCTGTGTCATTTCAGTTCATGCTGAGGACAACTCCAATGTTTGCTCCGATCAAATGATCCAAACTCGTCCTGACTGCGTTTGAACGAGGCTTTCCCTTTCAACCCTTTTCATTTCAGTCTTGAATTCATCTCGTCAATGTTGTTTCTCAAGATAAATTCAATCTAAGGGTGCATTCAGACTGGACGCATTTGCTTTGCTTAAAGTGAATCGAAGTTTCCCTCAATAATGCCGAACAAAATTTTAGAATACGCACAAACGAATCCTGGTCCGGATTCGCTCTGAGATTCCTCCATCTGAACACGATCCACTCCGAGAGCGAAACAACTGAACCAAAATGGCCACCGTAGCTGTCGGTAAACATGTTAGAAACGTGGCGATCGTGATTTTAACACCACTAAAGACATTTATTACTCGCTTTTCTGTGTCTCGTTACGTGGCTGACGCCCCTGTGACATCATCCTAAAAGAGGTATCGTAGATCCAAATCCTGGAGAACCCGTATCACCTCCATCTTTATCTTTTTGTTTGAGCCCTCCCTGTAATTGCTGGCCAATAGCTGAAGAGATCTTTAGTCACGTGGTTTTGTTTACAAGAGTTGGACCCAAACAGCCACCGTAGCCGTCCACCGTACTAAAGTAACAGTAAAAAGTGTTTAAAAAAAGTGAATTTGACACAGATTTTAAAAATCCCTCAGCAAAATCTAAAGTTTGAATAAGTGAACAATTCCGACAAGGATCGCAAAGCTCAGGACTTCTATTATTATTGCTGTCATTGTTTTGCTCCGCCCTCGTAATTCCTAGCCAATGACTGAAGAGATGTTTAGTCACATAGTTTAATTTACAAGATCTCAACAGACTTTTTTAGTCTGAATAAAACATTGAACAAAATGGTCAGAAAAACATGTTTTCTCTCCTACAGTTGTATTTTTTTAAGTTTTAGAAAAAAAAGGTGTTTGGCAGAGTATCTAAAATTAATAAAATCATTTAGATATTTTTAAAAACCTGTGAAATTTATAATCAAATGAGTTTTCCGTCTTCTTCCATCACCATCTTTAGCAGCGATGAAGTCTTTCTTGTCATGATGGGAGAATTTTAGCTCACTTATTTACAATCTCCGTTTCGTTTTCAGGTTGGAAGGATTTTTGTTTACGCTCAGCTGGTTTCAAATTGTGCTGAGATTTGGGTTCAGTTAGACCACCAAGGCTCTTCCACTCTTTAGCCGTTCTCTTGTAGATCTGCTGGTATTATTTAAATCTTTTTCCCTGTTGAATGATCCAGTTTCGGTCGATCTGGATCTGTTGTGCAGATGGATTTACATTTGATTTCCCTTCTGTTTACAGAGGAGTTGATTGTTCGCTGATGGAAGTTCCTCGATCGGTGAGGCAGCAGAACAAGGACAATGTGTTTACCGTTTGGGATTATGTGTTTGTTATCTTGTGTTTCAGGCAGCACTCGGCGCCGTGGCCAAATCTATCGCTCTGCTGTCGGTGTTCCTCAGGTTTTAGGTTGATTTTTGCAACTTTTCTAATCTTGTCATTTTGCTTGAAGGCAGAAAAAGATTTGAAGGATCAACTTTCAGAAAATGTTCTCTCTTTCAAGAGTCTTTTCAGGAAAGAAGTGTTCAGTCTGGAGTTTGAGATGTATTTCTACATTATGTATTTATGTTTTTCATCGTTTTTTTTTTTTTTTAGAGTTCTATATATTGGTATAAATTTGCCGGGAATTTCACTTTGAGGAAGTTGTTTGTTTTTTCTTCTTTTTTCATTATAGAACAATTGAGTTAAAACATAAAAAAATAAATTGGTAAAAGAAAAAGAAAAGCTTTTTTTCTCTCTCTACTGTTACTCCCACACTCTAGGCCAGGGATTTATCTTATTTTATTAATACTTGTGAATGTTCATCAGTTTAATTCACTCTTTAGTCTATCAAAGTTTTAGAGCTTTTCAGTAAAATGAGCATATAAAGTATATTTTCTGATTTTACAATGACGATTTCTGTTTTTATTCAGTATTTATGTGGAAAGAATCAAAGTAGATGTAGCAACCTGTATAAAAAACTCACTCCAAACACTAGATCGACTCAAATATCGATAGTATCGATCTCAAGTTGGTATTGGATCCATTCGGGCGCGCAGAGATCGATACTTCCACACTTGTTTGAAACGTAAACTATTTTACATTTATTTGAAAATAATGTCCTAATTCAGTTTTTATGTTTATCAAGTAATTTAAAAAAGGTGACCCCACTTTTAAAGGGTACCCAAACCAGGAAGTTGGAGGCTGACTCCGCCCACAGCCAAAATTTGAAAATCCAGTAAGAGGGGTGGGGCTTGGGGGCAGGACTGTTATCATTACTGGAGCTGCAGATCATGATGTCAGACTTCTGAAACTTACATGGTTGACCAATCACAAAATTCAACTGTAATACCTCGATTCAACCCGTAGGGGGCAGCACAGAGGCGATTTTTGATTATATTTTTTAAGGATTAAGCAATTTTATTTCAATTTGTCAAAAATTTGACAGACAGCACTTTAAAAGTCCCATTTACAGAAGTCAACAGCCAAAAAAGTTGATGTAGGGTTTGGTTACCCTTTAATGTAAACATGCTAAGAAAAGCACATGAGTTGCAGCGCGTCTAAGACTAACTGTTGTACGTGTTAACTAAACCCTAAGCCTTCCTCCATGTCTGTGTGACCAAGAATAAAGCACTGCTCGTACGTATATAGAAGAGTAAGACTGAACAGCCTCTTAAAATAATAATAAAAGAAGATGATCTCGCTCTTTGTCGCAGCTTTGTTTATTTACTCGTTATTTCTTCTTCTATGGTAGTATTTTAGACAGTTAAGCTCATGTCAAAATGGTCATTTCCGATGGTACACGTTTAAGTTTTAATCCGATTAAAGATATTTTGCACACGATCATGAGAGATCACTTAAATATGATTAAATTCTTGCTGCTAGAGGAAGAAAAATGAAATATAAAAAAAACTGTTTGGCTGCACACAGTCGTGCTCAGTTGGAGAGATGCGCACACACCTGGCAGCTGTCCACGGCGGCGTCCACACAAAGCTTCTCCCTGTCTGCTTCGTCTCACTGCTGAGTGGCTCTATTGTGAGAACGGCTTCACTTCAGGGAAATGTTTCCAACTTTGAATGAGAGACGACCAATGGGATGGGAACTCCGTCATGGATGGATATTGTGACGTATAGTCACGATTTTTGCTCATGATTTGATTCTTGGTTTAAGATGTAAAACTTGTTTCACTAAAGCCGCAGTGACCGTATCAGTGACAGTCTTCAGATTTGAACGTGTGAAGGATCACATTAATACTTGGGTATGTGTGAGAGCACGACAGCTGACTGAGTATAATGAATGAAGTGCTGAATGCGTTTCTCTCCAGGGTTTTTCTAATGGAGGCAGTACGGGGAAATAACCCCCACAAACACACACATGAACAAATAATACACACTTATGCACACATATCCCTCTCATCCAGGCTCCTTTTCCTTCCCCGCTCCCTCACAGACATTCCTCTTCTCCCCAGCGAGGGAATCATTAGTCGGGCAGCTCTTTCTACTCGCTCCCCCAGGCTTTCTCACTTGGCCCCGGCTCACTTAGCGCCTCCCCGATCCGCGCTCTTCTCTGCAGGCCTCGGTTGTGGGAGGCCAAGAAATTGGAGTCTTTTACCCCCAAACAGAAGGCTTTTGATGGGGAACAAAAGTGTTCTTAGCTTTCAGAGGGGAACTTCCAAAAAACACCAAACATTTAGATTGGAGTGATTCATAGAATGGATTATTTGGAATTAGTTTGTACATCTTTTGACCTAAATCACTTTCAGAGAAGACTGAAGATTAACATGTTTTATTGATTTTTGACTATAATCATTTAATTTCCTGATCCCATCTCACATGTCCGCTCTTCCAAAAGCAAAAGTCACTTGCTTTTTTTTTTTTTTTTCATAAAGACCACAGCACAAAGGGTTCTGTTTCCTCTGTGTGTGTGTGAGTGTGTGTCAGCTTTCCTGTAAAGTTGTTAGGACATGACAGGCCTGGCAGATTCCCCTGTTCTTGTTGGATGAACTCTGCATGACTCTGCTGAGTCTGTCACTACCAAGTACCACCCAGCTTAAAACAGGTTACAGCCAGGAAGTAGATCTCTTAAATAACACTAAACCACAAACTAAGGACGCTGTGTGTGTGTGTGTGTGTGTGTGTGTGTGTGTGTGCATGTGTGTGTGTGTGCATGTGTGGCGAGGGCAGGCTTGAAAGTACAGAACATCATTGTTTGTTTGTGAGCGTGCACATTTTCCATCACACACGCTGTCTGCATGGGAAAAGAAAGCGAGCATTGTTCAGCTTGGTAGTTGACACAAGTAGTCAAACTAGTTTGTCTTCAACAAACTTTCAAGAATTGCAAATTAATTATGGGGTCAAAAGGACAAGAGAGGGCAGGGTGTGTTACTCCAATCAAACCCAATCATGTCAGGTTTTTTTACACGCTTTTATTTTGGAGAACTTTTCATTTTTAAGTTTGGAAGAAAGGGAGAAAATGAATGAAATCTGTTCGATTTAAAGCATTAACTGAGACTTCATGAAAGTATTTTTGAATCGTGTCTTTAAAGTGATGACATTCTCCTACATGAGAACATTTGTGTGCTTAAAAACCTGCATACTTTATTGTAATATGCCAATATTAGAGCACTTCATTACCATTTATGTCGTCTTAGTGCTTTAAAAACAAGGACAGTTGTGTATATAGCAATGTTTATGAAAAAATGTTTTCCAACTCAGCTCATCTCCAAAAGCCACGCCCCCTCAGAGGAGATTTTGGAAACAGAGGCTTCAAATCAACATGAAAAATTACTTTTCAAGACATTTTGGTTGTGAGATTTTGGTTAAAAACTTCATAGTCATAATTAAAACACCACTAGGAGTGTTTTTTTTTTAATAAAATAAAAAAAATGTCACAGGGGGACTTTAATTACTTTTATTACTCTTAAACTAAAATATTATTGTATTTGACATCAACAATTCATAACTGTTTTTTGTTAACCCGTCTTTGCTGTTTTTTGCTGGGATCTCACAGAACATTTTAGAATACAATAGAAAATACTTTATTAATCCCTTTGGAAGTCCTCAGGGAAATTCAGGTACCAGCGTAGAATAGAGTGATCCTATTAGCCAAAGGTTTGGAGCTAATTTTCATCCTTGGTTTTTCACTCTCATCTGTAAACTTTTTTGAAGGCGAGCAAAACCTGTAACTGAAAGTTTTAATAGATAAAAGATAGAAGCTTTATTGTCACTTGCCTTCATACAGTGTGTTGCAGACTAAAGTTGTGTCCTAATTCCCCCTAATAACTAGAAAGTGCATTAACCTTTTTCTAGTGCTGGCCAAATCTATTAATTCCAAAATCGAGTGCACTGGAAATTTCCCAGAAGTCTTTGCGAACTAGATTAGCGGATATGGACCACAATGCATTGCGGTCGAAAAATTTCAAACAAATAAACGTGTTTAAATGTAATATTTAAATGAACCAACCACATTTTCACCATCAGAACACAGTGGAGTCATAAATAAACGTCGAGAAATGTTCACTTTTATTCGTTTTTTCCCTTCGTGAAATCGATGACGTCACATCCGGCCTCCAGAAAAACGAAAGAAAAGATGAGAGCATCGTGTCTGAATTATCTTTTAAATCCAGCACACTTTATATATTATATAGTTTTTAGTAGTTAAGGGTTTGGGGGGGGGGGATTCGGAGAAAGCCTAAGTGAAATTGTGTTTTCTGGGACCTTGAGAGTGAAAATTTAAAACAACAATAGTATAAAAGTGTTAGATAAGCACCTAAAATACAAATAAAACACCAATAAATATGAATAAAAGAGCAATAGAAATCATATTCTGAAAAACAAATGAAAGAAGACACTTTGTGCTCCAAATTATAGTGTCGTCTAAGTCAACTTTTTAAAGTATTACAAGGAGAAAAAAAAAACTTTTTCTGTCAGGTGATCACATTTAGGCCTCCCGGCCGGTATTCCTTCCAATTCCTGCTTCCTACATTTAACGGCTTTCTGCTCAGCTGTTAACACATACGATCCCGTCAGCTTAAAGCGGAATCATTATCAAAAGTTGATGAGCATCTCCAGAGAGGCCCACGGGCAGAAACGAAGCCTGGAGTGGCCTGCAGTCAAGGAGAGCAGCTTGTTATGAAAGAACATTTTCTACATTCCAGGCGTCACCTTAAACCTTCTGTTTCGCTCTCCGTGCAGCGGGAGCCGTCCATCCATCCATCCATCTGTCCGTCCATCCGTCCATCCATCCGTCCATCCATCCATCCATCCATCCATCCGTCCATCCATCCGTCCACTCTGTGTGTTTGTGTGCTCGCACGAGCTGTCAATGCTCCTTCGAGTTTCCCTTTTGAAAGTTTGAATGAACATGTCAAGACCTTTCTCAGGTTGTGTATTTGTGTGTGGATTGTGAGTTTCAGACGAAGTGACAGAAAGTTGTGTAATCCTGGTGCTTCTGCTGAGTCTTACGATAACATTATTACTCAGGCGTGCTAATCTGTTTAAGGATTTTTAGCAGCAAGACTTATTTTGGGGGATTTTTTTTAAATTATGCGGGCTGTTTAACCCTTTAACTACCCACAAAAGAAAAAAAACATCTAAAATTATTTTTTTTTATATTGCTTATTTCCTTGGTACTGTAAAGGGACGTCAAAGTAAAAAAACAAAAATTCTAAAAATGCTTAGAGGCTCCATTAAAATAAATAAATAAATAAATAAAATTAAGTAGTAAAAACAAGTCCTGGTTACTAACCAGAACTTGTTTTTCTAAAGGTTAAAATACTAAAAAAAAATCTGGTTAGTAACTGGTGCACACCATATAGCAACTGTTTTATTTTTATTTCTAGAAACGGGTCCACATCCTTTACTAACCAGAATTCTTTTTTTAAAAAATTATTATTATTGTTATTTCATTTTTTATTTAAAAAAAAAAATTTACACTTCAATTTTTTTTCTTCAATTTCCCTTTAGGGGCTTCGTACCTTGGGGAGAAATACACACAATTAATATTTTTTAAAACATGTTTTCTAAATGTTTGCCCTGTTTGTTTTAAGCAGGTACTTAAAGGGTAAAAAGCCTTCTAGGAATTAAAATCAAAAGTTTTTAAATATCATTCATAAACATTGAGTTTAATTAACTTTAACATATTCGTTACTTGTCATTTATCTGATGAAAAGAAAAGAAAAACATACAAATGAAAACAGCTTCGATACATTTACTCAGAAAAGCAGTTTGTGGTGCACTCGAGGAAGTATAGGGTTTCAGATTTAAATTTGCGTCTTCTGTGACATCTCTTTTTAGTTCAGGACCTTTGAACTCCGCTTTGAGGAAGTGAGCTGCACCTGTCCCAGCAGGGCGAATGCCAAAAAGGGAGGAGGGCACCTGAGCTCACCTGCATGGCTCCCTGGGTGCTGCTTTTCGGTTATGTGATGGAGACCGTAGGAATCACAAGTCCTTCTCTTTTGATTTATATCTCTAAAGCTTTGAATAGTAATTCTACTAGTTGTAGTTGATATTTTTGTGCAAAGTTTTTTTGCTCTTCTCGTAAAAATGCGATTCCCATTTGCATGACTTCACCTGTATGCAGCAGCAGGTTTCAATGAAAAGTTTATGTAAATGCACATAAACCTGCGTTACAGGCTTCCATGTTCAAGTTTTCACGTCCGGCCTCAGGCTCTGTGTGCAAAACCAGCTTTGATTGATCTAACAGTGGAATTCAACCAGGTGAACTTTTGACTGCTAAGTCACGAAAACCAGTGCTAGTAAACGGTTGAAAACAAAAGAAGAAGAATCCTCTCCCTGAACGTCCTTGAAAACGTGTATAGTGCGTTCTTGAACGTGTAATACATGCCCAATGTGAATGTAGCTTCAGATATCTTTAATTTGACTTGAATGACACAAAAACACGGTACTATTAGGGGTGGGTGCATCACTCTCAGTATCGATAGTATTGATATCAAGTTAGAATATCGATACTAACACTACAAGATTGATTATTTTGTTCAGTTTGTTGCAGTTTGTCTTTAATTTGACTTGAATAACACAAAACACTGCACTTATAGGGCTGGGCGCATCAATCTGAGTGTCAATAGTATTGATATCAATTTAAAATATCGATATTAGCGTAATGAGATCGATACTTTTTCAGGTCATTGACTCGAACTATTAGAGGAGGGCGAATCAACCTAATATTGTTAGTACTGATACCAAGTTAAAATATTGATACTAGCATGATGAGATCAATACTTTTGTTCGTTGCACTTCTTCTTTAATTTGACTTGAATGACATAAAAACACTGCACTAGTAGGGTAGGCATATCAATCTGAGTATCGATAGTATCAATACCAAGGTGAAGTATCAATACTTCATATCGATACTTTTGTTGGAGTTTCTCTTTAATATGTAAAGTAAAAAGCTTGAATTTTCTTACAAAGTTCATGCAAGAGCAGCGTTTATCTGTCTAAAGCGTTGCCAGATTGGGGAAAAAAAATGGCCCAATTTAAGTAAAAAGCTGCCATATTTGTACAGGAAGCTGCCCAATCTGTCAGAATTGTCTGCGTATCGGCACACCTCCTCCTGACTTTGCCTCTCACCTCCCTGCTTTGTCAGAGCTGAGAGTCATTAAAGAGCCACATGTTTGCGCACAATAGCAGGATTTATTGTTGTGTTGTTTATATTTCATTCATTAGTGTTGCTTTTGTTTACTTTTTTCATTAGTGACTTTGATATTTTGTTACTGCTATTATTTAAAATATATATAGATGTATTTGTGGTGCTGTTTCTTGCATTTTTGCTTTTTAAAAAAATTGCACTCGTTTGCACTGTAATTACTTGTTATCACATTGATACCAGTATTGTGTATCCCAATGCGCTATTGCTGTAGTCTCCCAAACAAGACTGTCTCGGTTCAGGATTCACAACAATGCTCCATATTTTGCTCCTGCTCTTTTTTTTCTCATAATTTAATAGTTTAAATAAGATTTGCTACCTGATATTTTGTTTGTACAGATTTTGCGAGTTGTGTGTTCTGGCACTCGTGCCGGAGCTTCTGACTGTCTAGTTATCTGAGAGCAGGTGCGGAAAGGTTGCAGCCTGAGCGAAAAAGGTGACAGAGAGGTGAAACCCGGCAGAATGCTGAGAAACTCGGGCCTTCAGTGGAAGCTGATGTTCCTGTGCCTCAGGGCGCTGTGCTTCCATCGGTGTGTATGTGTGTGTTTATAGGTGAGCATGCCCAGGGCAGGGTATTAGTAACAGGATATGGCTGCAGTAGAAAGCTGGAAACGTGTACCTCCTTATCTAGAGGGCAAGTGAGTCTGTCTGTGTCTCTTTTCTCATACATACCTGATGATGATGATAACACCCACCCCGTGTGTGTGAGAGGAGGCTCGGCTTTCTGTAAAGTCCCCTGATACACTTCATGGCTCTTAGGCAGGGTGAGTCGCTCAGAATCTGTCCTATAAATCTAGCAATTCATTCAGACATTAAATGGGCTTAAATGAAAGCATTAGGAATTAATACATGATAGATGGCTATATACTTTATTAATCCCAAGGGTAATTTGGTTGTCGTAGGCAATACATACAATACAATTCAATTTATATAGCCCAATATCACAAAAACAATCGCCTCATTGGGCTTCATGCCACTAGTTTTACAGAAACAGAAGGTCGGTCATAAAATTTAACAATAGCTAATTGCTAAACTAAACAGACTAAACTAAAGTGGTTATCCCTGCACTGAGACCCTTCTTCTAGGTCAGGAAAAACTCCTAAAAACCTGATTCAGGAAGAAGAAACCCTATGCCCACCTGAGGGAGAGATCCTCTCCCAGGACAGACAGGCGATTTACCCGGACTGTTACAGAAGAAATAGCTTATCTAACTCTACAACTACGTATTTGAACAGAATTCAGCCAGATAGAACTGGGGTGCAGATAGAGGTGAGATCCACAATCAAGATAAGCCAGAGGCGCGGTCCACGGCCAAGAACAGGAGCACAGACGATCCACCAGGAATCCCTCCCACTCTGAGATCCAAGATGACATCAGAGGGCGTGGTCCATGGCCAAGAGCTCCTGCCCCTCCCCCTCCCCCGGAGGGGAGTGGGAAAGAGAAACAACACATGAATCACACTGCACTAAACAGAAACACAGAGAACTAAATGTGATAAATAATAAGAATAGAGGAGAGGTGAAGTAAATGAGAATAGAGAACAAAGCCCCAGAGCTGATGTGGATAGTAATGATGATAAAAAAAAATCAAACATTTAGATCACGAAAGGCAAAAGGTTAAACATCAGTTTTAATCATGTTTTTTCATTTCATTTTTAAAGTTTTCTGTGAAGAACGAGAAACTACATTCAGTTTTAACATCCTAATGGATGGAGTTTTGTATGAGTTTTGACCCTTAAAGGAGACCAAAATCTGAACATTTCCTTACATATAGATATTAGGAATAGAACAGAATAGAATAACTTTATTGTCATTGTACATTTACAACAAAATGGAGTGCAATCCTCTTCCAGTGCTGAAATAAATTAAACACACATCCAAACAATCATACAAGAAGTTAAAACATTTGCTAAAAGGCACTCAATTCCTAGCAGCATTCAAAAATGTGATGGCTCTGGAATAAAAACTGTTTTTTAATCGATCGATTATGCTTGATTATTAAGTTATGCTTGAGGGAGTTCAGATGAGTGAGTCAAATGTATTTATACAGAAATTTTCACTAATTAATTTAAACAATACAAAAAACATGATATGAAGTTTGTAGAAAAGTTAAAAACATAAAAAAGCATCAAAAGGCCTTTAAAATTGAATGGAGTTGGATTTGGAATTGATTTATTTAACGTTAATTAAAATAAAAATATAAAAGATTTACTCTCTGTCTATAATTTGTTTGATGTGGTAGCCCTGTTTGTTCACTGAGACATCCTTTTACCTCTAAGATTCTGTGTGATTAACTACAGTTTTTAAATGTGGTTCAGGACTTTAACTCTTTAAAAGTCCAGTTTGTGTTTCTGGCCCAGACAAGCTTTTTTTTCCCCAACATTCTGACATCTCAGCAATGTCTCTCCTGCTGAAACTCGTCCGTTCTTCCCTGCAGCTTGAAGTCTCCTCAGTTAAAACTCAGACCTGCTAACGAAGATATAATAAAACTGCTCATGCTCACTACTTTTCTTTTCTTTTGTTTTCCTTTATTTTATAATTTACTTTTTATTTCAGCCTTTATACAGTTGGCACAAGTACAGGATATCAAAACATCTTAGAAAGATAAAAAAAAAGCAAAAACATAATTTTAAAGTAAACTAAACTGAGAAACATCACCCAGGGAGAACAAAAATTTTTCGTTATCCGTAATAATAATGCATCCAATTCTACTGTCCATCATACATGTGTAAACTCTGTTTTCACATCACATCTGGACGTCACACATTTTAATCATATAAAATCACATGTGGATTTTTTAATACTGTATCCGTTTTTTCCACATGGATTTAAACGTGTCAGTGAAAATGTCAATTTCTCCAATTTATATACATTCAGGATTACATCGTTTTTCTAACACTGGATATGAAATCACAGGTTTCACAAAGTGAACATCGAATCAGTGCGAACGTTACACGGTGTCTATTTATGAATGTTTTCTGATGATTTAAATGTGGATGGTTTATTAAAAATAATTACTTTTGATCAGGTTATTCTTAGACTGCAATGCATTGTGGTCTATATTCGCTAATGGAGTGAGCATTGATGCAGGCTGTTTTTTAGCAAAGACTTCTGGGAAAAATATTCGAGTTTCTCTCAGTTTTTGATGGTGGTGAAGGAAAATGTATCACCTCGACTTTGACTCTCTTTCTTATTTTAAAGCTTATTAGTTGTTTTTTTAGTTACTTTTTGTTGCTTTTTTCCCCAAAAATATAAATATTTTCGACTGTAAATTACTGTTCAACAAAAGCTCACAGATTTTTTTTATTATTATTATCGTGTGTTCCAGCTCAGCTTCGGGGTTGTAAGTGTTCTAGAAAATGAAGGAAGAAGTTTTAGTGTTTGGTGAAACTTTACTGCCACAGAACAGTTTTAATCTTTATTTCTTCAAACCTTTCTGTCCTGTAACCCTTTAGCCATTACCGCTATAGAAAGGTACATGTATAGATAGTCATACAATCAAATTTTTTAAATCTTTCTGAATCCTGTGTTGACATTACTCACATGTGTGTAAGATGTTAAAGTCTTCAGATGTTTGTGAATCCTAAATCTCCAATATCATCTTTTTTCCTTCACCCTTCCATATCTAAACCCTCCAAACTTCCCACTTACTCATCTCCACCGCTGCTGTTTCCTCCTGCTCTCCCTTGTGTTTTTCGGGAGTTTTAGGTTCTGTGTGTTTTTCTCTGCCTTCCTGAGAAGGTAAAACGATCCAGGCTGTGTTTTTCTCCGAACAATGCAGGGAATCTGGGTCCAGGACAACAACGGAGGGAAACGTAGAAAAAAGAACGGAGGGGTAGGAAATCATGATCAGCGTTGTGAGATATAGGTCATGCTTACAGCCAGGATACTGTAACTGCTGATATGAAGCTTAAATCCTTAATATTAATAATAATAATAATAATAATGATAAACTAGTTTTCATCTGTGGTCCACTGGACAAATGGAAAGGGACACACATACATAGACAATAAAATACATTCAAAAACACTTACAAATAGATTAAATTCACATTTACACTATTTTTAAATTAATTTGTTGCTGCTTATTAAAATTCTTTTTTCCTTTGGATCCTCAACTCTTGTTTGCATTGTTTCCCTGTCTGTTATTTATATTTTCCCACTAGAAAACATAATTCTTTATGTAAAATAACACAATTTTTTTGTTTTTAATATTCAAGTTTGACAAACATAGTATTTCAAATGTAATAATTATCAGATTAACAATCAGATTATAAAAACAACACTTTCAAAAAATATTTGCCAGTGATTGATTCTGTCATAGCAAACTCTATTCTATGAGCTATTATACATAAACCAGCTATAAATACAAATATATATTTCTATATACCTTAGCAACATTATAACAGTTGTTTTGGCTTTTTCAAGTCTGTATAAACTATGTTTGAAAAATGAGTTTTTTTTAATAGAAATCAGGTAACTTTTAAAAGTTAACCTTAAAAGGGATTTGACTTGCATTAAAAGTTATGGTAAAATCTTCTGATCAAATGTCAGTATAGAAGAGTCAAAATTCATAAATCCTCTAAGATAATTTTATTACTAAACTGAATTAAAATACAAGCCACAGATTTATTATCTCTGTAAAATAATAAGAATAATTATTATGCAGTTTTTACCGAAATTCAAAAGTCTGAGTCATTTATTAAAACATATTTTCTGCAGAGCTGCAGGAGAAATGAGATCAATTTGCTTCTGAGTTTTGGGCGGAACAGTTGACGCGGAAGTACGCCTTGACTGATATCCCATCATCCCTTTCTTTACACTCTCCCGCTAGCTTCCAAGCAACTAAAATGGTGAACGATATTGGAGCTATTAATTGATATATGTATATAGAGAGAGAGAGAGAGAGAGAGAAATCAAAGCTGTGACATCACCAACGGCAATGCCTTACCTCGGGTTCCAACTAAATGAATTAAATTTAGTTCCCGTGGTATGGATTCCGCCATTTTGGGACCAGATTACGTTATTAAGCAGTGATTGGTCCGAGTTGGTCATCGTTTCTATGGCAACTGCTCTTGCTAATCAGAAATCTGTTTGTTGGAAAGCTGCTCCACTGTAGCAAGCTCCGTTGTAGCGTGCTAGCAATCTCTGATGTATCGAGCTCCTTAGCAAGTTCCGCTGTAGCAAGCTAGTAAACGCCGCTGCAGCGAGCTCCGTTATGAGTTAGTGAGCTCCACTGTAGCAACTCCGTTGTAGCGAGTTAGTAATCTCTGCTATAGCAAGCTCTGCTGTAGTCAGCCACGCTGTATCGAGGTCTACTGTAGTGAGCTAGCGAGCTCCGCTGAGCTAGAAATCTCTACTGTAGTGAGCTCTGTTGTAGCAACCTCTGCTGTTTTAGCTAGTGAGCTCCACTGTAGCGAGCTAGCAAGCTCCACTGTCCACCGGCTGGCTAGCGTAGCGAGCCAACCCACTGAGCGCCTGCCCAAGTCAATGTGGACGAACCGATTCAGGCCCACATTTTCTGCCCTTGTAAACCACATTGGGCCATCTGGCCTTTCTGTTTGGGCTAGCCTCCAGGATCCTCATCCTCAGAGATTTAGAATTGTATTAAGTTCACATTGAAAAACATTTTAGCAATTTGAAAACAGTCTAGTTTCATCTGAAAGTAGGATGAAAATAATCTTAAGGTAGGAATAATAATGTGGAAACAAACACATGATAACACGTGACGTCACAGATGACTAAAGTGCACGTAATATTCAATTTAAAAGACAAAAATGTTCAGTAAACTTGGTTGGATTAAAACTTTATGGTGTGAAAAGAAAGACACACAATCTGTAACAACACTCAACTTCTGAAAGCAGCACAGTTGACATCTGATATTCTCATAAAAGCTAAAAATGCTCCAAAAACCAGAAGGTTTTTTTCATCATCCAGACTCTCTGGTTTCACTGAAAATGCTCCAGTTTGTTGTGATCATGATTAATAAAAAAATAAATTAAAAAAACTGGACTATCCGGTTGGTGAAAGTCAGAAAACATCTAATCAGCGTTGTTTTTTTAACCCCTGAATCTTTCTCTTCCTTGTTTTGCAGTTTGAAGAAACAAGGAAAGTTTTTCCTATCCGTTAGGTAAAACTGTCATCCTGCCGTTATGGTCTATCGATCATCACAACTCCTTCCCTTCTTCCCTCCCTCCCACCCCCTGGAGCAATGGCTGCCACCTGATATGGGTGTCAGATCATCGACGGTTGTGTCAGACATGAGTCATGAGTCATGCTTCTATTCTGAAGGCTCGCCTCATAAACTGCCTGTTGTATTGAGTTACTGAACAAACAAACTTTGGGCCACCAGAAAATCCATTAGCCATATCGATAAACACGGACACACGCACGGATGCCGACACACACAATGAAACGCAGATGGCGACAGACTGGCTCTTAAACGGAGCAGACACATGAAAAGGTTTATGTTAAAAAAGAAAAAGAGGCAAACAATTCACAAGAACTACTGCAAGCATTTTGATTTTTTTCATCACATCATCAAGTGAAAACTGGACCAAAAAAGGTCAAAACTCTGAAAAGACAAAGAGTGGATGAATAGAATTACTCCTAGATGGTGTTGCTTTTGAACAAACGACTCAACTTCCCTCCTCGAGTTCAGACGAACAGATAAATCAACACACAAGTGCTTTATCAAATCAACATCACACTTAGCAAATCCAATCAAAGCATACAATAACAACTCTCTCCTCTTTGAGCCCCAGTGGTGAAGAAGTAAAGATTTAGATTTGGTTCACAGGTGCAGAGCATCACACCAGATTAGTTTTCTCATTTGTTAAGACTCTCTCCTTTTCTCCAAACTGTGAACACAAAACCGGATTTTCAAGCTACAGTCACAAAACCACAGACTCTTCGTGCAAAACCAAACCTTCACCTGAAAACAGTTCAATCTGTGCTCAAATCTGATCTTTGCTGTGAATTTGGGCTCCGAGTGAGTCAAAATGAAAAGCCACATTGAAAACACGATGCTCGAGGAATAAAAGAAGAAATATCAACAATTAGGGTCTCTTGATGTGGGGAGAAGATACCTGTCCCCCCACCCCAGACTTTCAATTCTACAAAAACAGAACATGACGTTACATAAAATATGGAATAGTAAGCCTACAGACACCCGTAAAAGAGCCATTTGGGCTCGATTTCTACTGATCAAAACCTACAAGGAGCCGCATTGTCTTACTTTAACCTTTAAGACATCTGGATTTGCATTCGTGACCTTCTTTTTTTATAATAAATATGAATTATGTCTAAACAAAAGCAAAAATATAAAAAGAACCTAGCATCTCTCAAAATGTAATTTCTTTTTTTCAAAATAAAAGACTCTCTGTGCCAAACAGGATCATCTCAGTGCAGCTCTGGGCAGCTATAGTAACCAATGTTGTTCAGCATAAGATCATTTGTGCTTTTAACTGATAAAGATCAAACTTTTTACCAAAGTTTGTATATAAAATCTGTTCATCCTGGAGGTACACTCAAAGAAATGATCCATTGGATGGACTCAATTTAATTAAGGGCAGGTTTTCCATCCAACAAATATGTGTAGTCTGAACTCAA
>NC_050526.1:2333397-2335707 GCF_002922805.2 Oryzias melastigma
ATAAGTAATGATAGGTGACGATAACAACAGACAAGTAAGAACACGAACGTGTTAAAACAGACACATAAAGAAGTTTCTGCTTGAAGGCAGATGAGTCACCGTGTTATGAAGACGACACTCAGGAGTTTTTAGAATTGGTTTCATCTTGCAAACCATCCGTTTTTGAACCATCAGCAGTAAAGATAATCACCTAGAAAAAAGTCAGTTTTCTTTATCAAATTCTTCAGCTTCTTTGAGTCAGTTATCTCAACAGATCATTGAAGATGTAAACATCCAGACAGCCTGTTATCTGAAATATTCTGTTGATGACAGGACTCTGACTTGTACTGTTGGTCTGATGTGTAATCCAGGAAAAGAAAGGGGGAGAGTATGGACCCTTGTGGTACTCCAGAGCTGTCAGATAGTACTGGATCCTTCTTCTGGGTCAGGCTGTGGTTGAAATGGCGCTGCAGATTCACATTGACGATCATCAATAGCCTTCAGAACCCCTGGAGATAACCTGGAGGAATCCTGTTCAGTCTCTTCACTTTTAGATTGATGGTGAAGGAGAAACCAGCAACAACATCAGCAACAAGGTGAAGGAGTTAGGAGGATAAAGTAGTTAAGGTGTTATAGAGGGAAGCAATGGGTCAAGGAGGTCTCTTGAGGATACTGGGCTTGTTTCTGGACCGAACCAATTGAAGAACCTATGCAGTCTCACTCCCAACTCGTCATATATGGACGTCTGGTTCAGGCCCCCTCAGCGTCACTTTTGGACTTCTTGGGGGACCTTAGCTCATCGTGGCTGTTCCCATTATATCAGTGGTCCCCAACCTCTGGGCCATGAACTGGTACCGATCTGCATGTCACCGGAGCGTAGACACTAACCAGTGGACAGGTAGAAGGATGTGGACCGGACTGATATTGGTATCCTAACCTGGTACTGGTTCTGCGTCCCAAGGGTTGGGGACCTGTGATTATTTAATGGGAACAGCCAGCACGTCAAAAACGATGAGTTAAGGACACCCAAAATGTCAAAAGGTTATGTGGAGGGGACCCGAACCATACGTCCATATATGACGAGTTGGGGGTGAGAATGTATAGGAAGAACATCTGTGTATTGTCTCTGTCTGTATTATCTTTCTCCCATCTAACAGATCATTCTTCTACCTTCTGTGGACTCAGAATTAAAGTTTTGTGGTTTCCAGTTATAGTACCAGAAAATTGTTGTAATTAATTTAATTAGAATATTTTGTATTGTACCTACCGTATATCTTCCAATTGTGGCCGGTCTCTAGTTTCCAATAAACGCCGCGTCTAACTGGTTCCCGTTACTGTAAGATGCTGGTCTCTAAAGCTTTGTTTCCACTGAGCAGTCTGGAACAGGAGGAGTAGTACGGGACGAAGCAGTTAACTCTAGCAAGCGTTTCCACTCAGTTAAGCCTCACTTCCACTGAGCGGTTTGTTCGTGGCGCATGGGTGGTGTAGACCAGTGGTCCCCAACCTTTTTGTGGCTGCGGACCGGTCAACCCATGAAGATTTTCCGTCTCAAAAAAAGAAAAAAAAATTCTCCCACGGCCCGGTGGCAAGGGGTTCATTGACCAGTATCGGTCCATGGCCCGGTGGTTGGGGACGACTGGTGTAGAATAACAGGAATTTAATGTTGTTTGAAAGAAGATTGAGAAAAGCAAAGAAGAATATCGCCACAAAGAGGAAAACGGAATAGCTAGCTTAGAGATATACTGGTGCTTTCTAAGGTTATTACCACTTCCTGCCAATCAATGGGTGGCTACAGCGGCTCCGCCCCAACCGTCCCGTTCTATTTTTCTATGGATCTACAACAGAATGGGCCTTCAAGAGGTACGGGTCAGATTGAACTGTACCGGATTGCTCAGTAGAAACGAGGTAATAGTGGAAGGGCTACTTTAAGATCCGCCCATCTTTCCCGGGTCGAGGAGACGCCCGGTGTCTGTGGTATTTGTGTTGTATAGTGGCCAAGAAACGCTCATTCAATTTAGCGTTTAAGCTTTGTGCGGTGGCATTCGTCAAAGAATATTCTGGTGAGGAATCTGCACGACATTTTGGAGTGGATCCTAAACGTAGAGAATGGCACGAGCAGATGGCTGATATTGAGATGACGGCTGCAGAGAAAAGAGAAACGAGAAAACGACTTCTTGGTGGAGGTGAAAACAAAGGGAGCGACAAATTAGAAGAACTGGTTTGAACATGAATGATTGAGCGAAGATGGGAAGGTGCGCGTGTCTCTAGGAAAATGATTCACGTGAAAGCGAAGAGGATTTTTGATGATGCTTAAACGACGGTTTCCAATAG
>NC_050526.1:2335792-2335925 GCF_002922805.2 Oryzias melastigma
AAGATATACAACAAACTAATGATGCAACGATACAGTTTGCTCACGGTTGGATACGTATTGAACAACAACAAAAAAATCCTACTATTCCACAGATTATTATTTATTTTGCAAACAGAAACAACATAACAAACAG
>NC_050526.1:2336132-2360957 GCF_002922805.2 Oryzias melastigma
CTATTCCACAGATTATGATTTATTGTGCAAACAGAAACAACATAACAAAGAGATCAGATTTTTTTTCAAGTGCACAAGTTTTAGCACTTATTGCAGAATCACACTCAAATAGAACTCTTGTAAACATCACAGCTTGTATACAATTTAATCAAATGAAAAAGTGTCTCAGTCCTCAATACTTGTAAACGGGGAAAGTTGTGCGTTTTAACCGAGTCGTCTTCAATCGACTTGTGTTTATCTGAGGTAACACTAAAAGTTTTTTGAAATATATCTGGGATGTTTTTACCGTGTTACCTGATTAGTTGTTTAACTTTAGGACGGTGCAGAGTCTGTCTCCACATTGTACGATATAGAGATGAGGCAAATCTTGCAGAAATTGAACTTCTTGTCACACATTTCGCTCCCTGGTCATCATATTCGATGGTGAACCCTAGATGTCTCCCCACCGCAGGTTTTAGTATCTTATCCTTAATGCAAAATAGCAGTGGTTACGTAACCCATTGAACAGGTATGTGGAAGACCTCTATGGCTACATTTCTAAAGCTCGTTTTTTATTTAATCCAAACGTGTAAACCTTTTTTCCCCTATCTCTCCTGTGGAATCCTTTCAGCAGTATCATCATCACTATTTCATGGACGCCCTGGCAGCATGGAGACTGATGGGACCTTTGGCCACCTAAATAAAGCTGCAGTGTTCCCTCTCTGTCTTTCTGCCACCAGTGGCTGCAATCACTGAGAGTTAGCACCTCGTCACAAGCATTTTCTAGGACATATTAGCAAAGACGTTTTTGACCTATCCAGTTTCACTTCACAAACACACGTGCATGCGCTCTTATTGGTGCTCGCACTGCAAACAAATACGATCCCACGGCCACCCTAAAACCATTTGTACAGATGGCCTCTCAACAAGAGGAGCCGGTTTAAAAATATCCCGTGGAGCATTTAGGATGGGAGGACGTGATTGGTGGAAAACTGGAACATGTGACGCGTGTCCACCAATGGACAGAATCGAGGACGATGAGATTGAGTTACTTTCGTCTCTGCTGCAGTGTGAGAGTTGTGTGTTGTATTTATATCAGCAGTGAAAGTGTCAGTGCAAGAAGGTCAGGACTTTATGCAAACACTTGCGCCTGCAGGATCAATGGCACGCCTTGTTAAACGTACGCTCAGCGGCGCATGAGAGGGAGGGAGATGTTGAGGAAAAGAGCTTTGGATTAAAACACAGTTTAATTTCAGTGTGTTCTATAACATCCTTTTATACTTGTCTGCATACATGAAAAATGCAGTTTGGTTTTCATTTCTTCTCTGTTTGGATTTGCAGACGATGATATGAGTGAGTGATGGTGTGTAGTTCCTCAATGCTCATGTGCTGATTCTTATTAGCAATTATTTTAAGAATTTTTTTAGGAACAACATCAACAGGAACTATTTGTTAACCCTTTAATACCAGAGATATCGTCGTTGACCTCATAATAAAACACTCTTTGACCGACTGTAACTTTTTGCCCATCAACAATGTAAATCAGCTGATTCAAATTTGGAAAAAAGTGGCTTTTTGTATACAAATTCCTCCAATGGACAACACTTTACATTAGTGGTGCTTATTTGAACTAAGCCATTTTTCTCTGCAACAGAATTGGCGTGTTTACGTCAATTGCGTAAGTCAACGATTGGTCGATTATCGACTGTAAAAATGTGTTGACGCGTCGTACTATCTTTTTTTTTGTCATTCAAAATGATTACAATAACTATCAGTCACAAAGTCATTTGGATTCTAAAGAGCAACAGAAAGTTTTGGAGGCGGTATAGAAGAACCATAGAAGAAGAAGAGAACAGCCATGCATTCACACCTGAAACTGAAGCATCCCGCCGTCTGGACGTCTTCCTCACTGTCCTCAACATCTTTGTTAAGGTCGTTTTTACTCACGTTTTATTGTTAGAGAATGGGTGTAATGTTTTCTATCCTCATGCAAATATTAGGGCTGTAACAAGTATCCAAGTGCTCAGATATTCGCGACCAGCTTTAAAAAATGTGAGTACTGATGTTCCTGATGTCCAAAAACGCTGATTTGCAATCTTCATGAATACAGTAGAGTGTAGTAAAAATACAATTTGAGAAAATTTTTGTTTTTGCCCTAAAATGCAGAATAACATTGGATTTTAAGTGTATAAATCAAAAATAGGCAGAATGAGTGACGCTACTGTCGCTGGAAGTAAACAAATCCCCACAATAAAGTGTCGGTGAAGCTTCCCATTTTTAAAGTTAAACTAGCAAGTGACTTTTTTTTTTTTTTTGTAGTAAAAAAAAAATGACTCAGAATTTCCATTTACTGACAATTTCTGAGAAAACAAATTAGCTGTTCCAAATAAAAGTATAGATGATGATGATTTATTATATAGTTTACTTTAATACATCCAGTAAAAAGACAGACAATTTTGTCTTCTTTGTTTGTGTTAGCATGTAGCTTATACCGGGACCTTAAACTTTTTATTTTTCATAAGGTGAAATTGAAATTCATGAACTATAAATGAATTGACAGCACTTCCAATTTCTGTGAGTGTTACCAGAACCATGCATGACGTGAACCTCCATGGACTGAGAGAACTGTCAAATTTTGTAAAACAAAAATGTGCACATCACCTGACGTAAACAATAATCATTGACTAAAATAATCATTAGTGACAGCACTAATAAGTACTGTAAAGTGTTGCATTTCAGAACGAAGCTGCTTTGTTTTGCTACAGAAGCTACTGGAATTAGTCAACGGTTGAGGAGTTACGTTAGAGAAAAGAATGGAGCTAAAGCTCTGGTGTTAGAGGGTTGAAATGCAACATTTTAGCATTTTATAATTTTAAATTTAGGAGCTCCTTTTCTGGTTTTTTAAAATGAAGTGCAGATAAAAAAAGTGAATGGTATAAGCAGAAGACTGGATAAATATCCTGTAACTTCTGAGTTAAGTAGACAACATCCGTGATACAAGTTTGTGAATGTAGATTAGAAAAAAAGTCAGAATAAAGAAAAGTTCATAAAAGCTTAAATACAATTTCATTATGAATCTAAATTGCATACCAACCAAAAGGGTTTTAGAAATTATACAAATCAAATCCTATTTTATAGCAGAATTTGCATTAAGAAAAAACATCCAGATCAGCATAAAATCAACGACATAAGATTCAAAGTTCTTTCATCCAACAAAGAAGATCCATGAGGACATAATCCTGAAACAGACTATTCTGGACCAAAACTGTCTAAAATGTACGAAGAGTAAAAGTGGAAAACAGTTCTGTGGTCAGACAAATTGAAAACTGAAATTATTTTTGGAAAACAGGAGTGTTGAGACCTCCAGACTCAAGAGGAGAGGATCTGTCTAACTTGTCATCATTGTTCAATTGTTGTAAATTGAGGCTGCATTAGTTTTTGGACTGAGCGGCCTGCACATCTGGAAAGGCATTTGTCCCATACATGTTTGGGCGAGTGGAAGGGCCGACCGTTCTCTGGCTGGCGGCTGAAGCACAGATATTATGAAGCAACTACTTTAGCAAAACTAGCTTGTCTGGATGATTTGTATTAAAAATCCTGCTTTGCATATCTGTCATAAAAGTAAAACCTGCTGGTTTTTGTTTTGTTTTTTCGATGGAAAATTTACGGGACAGGGAGCAGAGCTGGCGGGATCCACGGAGGAACAGAAGAAAGTTTCATTTGCTTGATCAAGAAAACAGAAAAGTCAGCTTGAGTTAGGTCATCGTTTGCTAAAATCAACAAATCTCCATTATCCACTGACATTATTTATTATATCAAGATACTGCTGGGATGTAGTGGATGCAGTTTGTGAAGAACCTGTGAAAAAAGTTCTGTTTATTTAGCTGCGGGCTCACAGTGAACCACAAAGTAGACAGTTTGATACTCACAATGTTGGATCACTTAGCGGTCTCTACCAAAGATACAAACCATCCAGAAGTGTCGGGGGGGAAAAAGCAGATGAGTCAAAGATTCCAGTAAAAGGTTGTTTTATATTTTGCAGAATGCAACCAATGTTCTCAGGAACTATCATGAAATCAATAAAAATAGCCTAATCTAACCGCTAGTATATAAAGACCCTTTCCAAAAAATATCAATGAAAAAGTGTTTTCATATCCATAATTCCATTCAAAATATTAAACTTTGTTTTCAAGTGTTTGTTTAAAAAACAGGATTGAACTATTCTGGAGAATCTGCCCACATTTTGAATGTATTAAGTTCTTCATAATCTACTGAACTCAAAGTCCCTAAAGGTTCCCCAGATGTCATTAAATCAGTTCAGTTTGGTTCAATCGTCTCATTTTGGTTCAAGATTTCCGACAACTTCAGACTTGACGGTACTGACGTTCATAGCTAAAGAGACTGTTGTTCACAGAGCGCCGTGTCCGAGCAGATTAACGGGAACGGCAAAACATGTCAGGAGAAAACGCTCTAGAAAAAGAACCAATCATTGGCTTCAGCGGATTATCAAACGGATGAGATTCAAGAACCTGCAGACATCCAGAAAGAGTGGAATGAAGTGGAGGAACACCTTCAAAAACCACCATGTTCAATAGAAACTAATATAAATAACCTAAATTACAGGAGGGGTTTATACAAATATACTCATCACGTGTCAGAGGATCCATAACTCCCTGTTGTAACAGTAAAATATGTCAAGCATAAAAGGCCGTCAGCTCTTTTTGCTCAGTTGTTGGACTGGACAATTTATTAAAAATAAATAAACATTCAGAAGCATTTGGGGAACAAATGTGGGGTTCCTCAGGTCAAGCCGGGCCAACGAAGAAAACGCCTTGGACCGTTGGTCCTGTTTTCTGATGAAAGGAAACTTTGTCTTTCATTTACGAATCAAGAGTTCGTAGAAAGACGGGTAAGAACCAGAACCAAAGCTGCTTAAGGTCCGGTGTGAAAGCTCCACAGTCAGTCCTCATTCGGGCTTCAATGTCCAGCACTTGTGTTGGTAAATTCTGCTTTCTTCAATCCTAAATCACTGTCTACCCGAATGTTCTCGAGGATTTGATGGTTCCTTCTGCTGAGGAACTGGAGGGAGATGCAGATTTCATCTGGACATACTATTGAAGTATTGAGGATGGACATATTCATTCATTCATCTTCTTCTTGCCTTTTCCCTTTGGGGGTCGCGGGGATGCCGGAGCCTATCCCGGCTGCTGACGGGCGACTGGACAGGTCGCCAGTCTGGACATATTTTGAAAATACTTTTATTTTGATTGATTTGATCTGTCTTTAACTGAAAAGTAAATGGTGATTTCTCCACAGCATTCTAATTTTTTTTAAATCCTGTTTTTGTGTTTATGTAAACAACAAAAACTTGACATCAATTAAACAGTAGGCCCTAAATCAAAATTTTTTGAAAGCTTAATTTTTGATAGAAAATTGAAATAAATCCCTCTTTTTCGTGATTTTCTTTTTAAATATCTGTATTTCTTCTTTGAGATCACTAATATTTCAGGATCTTGCCATTGACGCCGGTGATCATGACTTACTTTGATAATAACATAATAGAGCAACATCACAGTGAACTGAGAGAACAGCAAACAGAAGAGGGAGGGCCAGAGGGTGACGGCCGTGATATAGTTGAGGCGATTAGAACTTTGACTCTAATAGAGTCATAAAAAAGAGATCGGTTCCACCGGATCATTCGTTACCTGCATAATTGGGATCAGTTTGTGCTAGAAGATCAGGTTAAATCTGAATGAGGTCCCACAGGGTTCAGTCTTGGGGCCTTTATTTTTTCTCATTGGGATTAGAACTCAATGAGAACATAGTCGCTGTTTTGACTGTTTTAATAATGTCCTTTATTTAGAAGGAAATAAATTAAATTGAAAAGTAAATAATTTATTGTTTGAGAACTTTATTGTTTGAGGAAAAAAGCAGCTCCACACAAGAAAGAAAAGTATTTTTCTCTAATGCCACGGTTAAAAATGATGCCAGAAGAAGAAGGAGGGAGTAAATTAGTAAAAACAGACAGAAGGAGTGGGAGGATTTCACAAAGGAAGAAGTCGAAACAGACAGGCAGTCTGAGAGAAGAAGAGTGGGTGGACAACAGGCTCTCTGAGGAGACTCTCCATTCAGATCTCCTTAACTCAGCATGACCGTAAACAAACTCTCAGAGGATCCCTGAAGACGCACTCAAGCTCAGACCGCAGGGCTACGAGTTCAAGTCCTCGCTCCATCGAGTCCTTTAAAATCCACAGATGACAATTAAAGGAAATTTGATTAACAGAGCATGCTCTATGCCTATCAGGAGCCTTTTTTCCTTCAATGTTGGGTCAGTGTATCACGTTTCACTAGCTGTCATTTATATTACCATGGATAGGACGGGGGAGTCCCTTTATGGGCCTAAAGCAGACTTCAAACAAAGCCCGAAAGAGAGGGAGACAAGCTGAGGGAGGAAGGAGGGAAAGACACAGAGACTGAGAGGAAAAAAAGCAACTGTCCAAGTGAATGACCAAGCAGAGAAAATTTTACAAGAGATGTTGGAACATTCTCCCAGTCATCCAGCATTGGGTTTCATTCTGGCAGCGCGGTGTGAACAGCCATTTCTTTTCCAAGGCCATCACTTTGTACAATTGCTACTATGTTAGAAAGATAAAACCCCAAACCGCCTGCGCCTGGTATGGAGACTGTCATGAAATCACTGTGACCGTGAAGCAGCCAGACAAATAGTCTGGAAATCATGCTTATTCTTTTTCTTTCTTACCATGGATGGGAAAATAGTATAGAAGTGGACTGAAATACAGAAGAAAGAAACAATTCAGCATTTCTCCAGAATAAACGTGCATACATGGTGAAACAAGTAAAAAGGATCCATAGGAGACTGTAGAGATTAAGGGTGCGTTCAGACTGGACACATTAGGTTTGCTTAAAGTGAATTAAAGTTTGTTTCCTCCGATAATCCAGTCTGAATGCACACAAGCAGAACCTGGTCCAGAACCAGGACCCGCTCTCTAACCTTGGGGGTCAGCAACCTTTAACAGTAAAAGAGGCATTTGGACTCGTTTTCTACCGATCAAAACCTAAAAAGAGCTTCATAGTCTTTAGTCTTCAAGAAATTTGGATAATTCATAACCATTTTTTAAAAATAATAAATATGAATTATTCCTTTTTTTTGACACGATCAAAACAAAAATATAAAAAGAAACTAGCATCTCTCAAATGTGTTTTTTTCCATTTTTACCTTTTAGTAGTAAAAATTAGTAAAAAAAAAATAATAGATGCCGAATTAGCCATAAAGCTAGCTTGTTGCTTAATTACTAGCTAAACTCCAGAATAGCCTAAAATTCCTCGGTAAACTAAATTATTAAAAAATGTTAGCCTGTTGCTAAAATAGAAGCTAAACTCTAAATTAGCCTAAAAAATCTCAGTAGATAACAAATTACCTAAAACTTTAGCTTTTAGCTAAAGTTTTAGCTAGACTCCAAATTAGCATAAAAAACCCAGAGACCAAATTAGACAAAAAAAAAAGCTAACTTGTTGCTTAATTACTAGCTAAACTCCAAAATAGCCTAAAATTCCTTAGTAAACTAAATTACTCAAAAATGTTAGCCTGTTGCTAAATTAGCCTAAAAAATCTCAGTAGATAACAAATTACCCAAAAACTTTAGCTTATCGCTAAAGTTTTAGCTAAACTCCAAGCTAGCATAAAAAACTTAGTAGAGGCCAAATTAGGCAAAATAAATAAATACATAAAAAGCTAACTTGTTTCTTAATTACTAGCTAAACTCCAAAATAGCCTAAAATTCCATAGTAAACTAAATTACAAAAATTAAAAAACTTAAAAAACTTACTATTATATTAGTTTTCTTCCTCTACACTGCAAAACCGTCTATTGTTTGGAATTCAAAAGGAAAAAAAAACTCTTTATGTTGAGAAATACTCCAATGTTCTTCAATAAATGTTTTACAAAGCATGATCAGAAGTGTTTTTGATGAGTATGGATCGGTAACAGACATTCTCCGACCACAAGGTGGGACGGGGGTGGGGTCTTTGGAATCGTAATGTCTCCGGTCCCCAACCCCACAAATAAGAATCCAGACGTAAAGAGGACTTTCTGTTTGGATCTTGAGTCGGAAAAGCGCCGGTTGGACGCTTCCTGTTGTCGTAAAACCTTTCCGGCAATCAATGGATTTCATCTTGATTGATTGTTTATTTAATGCAGGGACACCATATATTGATAAAACGTTAAAAATGCAAATATATAAGATTATAGCCTTTCAAGCTAACTTCCATCTTTAGTCCCTTTAAAAAAAAGTTGATGATCTCTAGTAAAAGAACAAATTAAATCAATACAGAAAAGATCCAGGACAACAGCAGAAACAAAAACAACAGATGGAGTTGTCAATTAAAAAAAAACATGACAGCAAATTCATAAAACGTAAAAGCAACTATTAGGAAAAAAAGTAGAAAAGAGGAAACATCTTGTGACGACAGAAGCTCCGCCCCAACGGGTCCCTTCTATTTTTCGATGGACCAACGACCAACGGGGGACCAGAAATTCCATTTTGTAATAGAAACGCTCAAAAGCCCAGTCTGGCCCGGTTCAGTCCGGTCTGGATCGCTCAGTGGAAACGAGGCTCAAGTTTTCTCAGTCTAAATAGGTTCCATACTCGGAGTTGAACAACTGGACCAAAATGGCTATTGTAGCCGGGCATTATGGGATGTAAAAAGAGAAGGAATGTAGCAACTAGGAGCGTCGGACGTGGAGCAACGAGACACACACGTGGTGTAGACCGCTAGTGTGTCGTTGTGTCATTGTAGCGCAAAAATAATGGAGGTCATCCGCCAGCTTTACTTTTTAAACATCACGTATAACAGGAATTTAATATTTTTTAAGAGAAGATTGCGGGAGGATAGAAAAATTCCACCATAAAGTGGAAAACGGAATAGCTAGCTTAGCGCTATATTGGTGCTTTCTAATGTCAACATCACTTTCTGCCAATCAACAGGCGGCTACAGCAACTCCGACCCAACTGACCTATTTCCTTTTTTCCATGGACCTACAGGTCGGAACTGTTTAATGGATCTATTTTAGAATGGAAACGCTCAAATTAGCAGACTGGACCATCGCCGGATGCCCTTCCTGACACAATCCTGTATTTGAGGGGCACAGGGACCCAGTTAGGCAGCAGCGTCAAGGGTCTTGCCTAAGGCTCCAATCTGGATGGAGATCAGTGGACACCCCGGGAATGAACCCGGGTCTCCTGCGTGCCAGCCCTACACTTAGCCCACTGAGCCACCCAACCGCTTGGACCATATCGGACCGCTCATTGGAAATGAGGCTATTGCTTCTCACACTGTTTCCCCGACAATCTATGTATTGCAAACAGCGTACCTTCTTAGCCGTCACCTTCTCCGTAACTGCCTTGCAGCATGCCTCCACCAAACCAAAAAATATTGAACCGGACGTTGATACAGACGTTCAAAACTGCTCAGCGAAATATAAAGTTTGAATAAGGGAACTATCCCGACAAGGATTGCAAAGCTTAAAACTTCCATCATTTCTGTTTCTCGTTACTTTGCCCCATCCTGGCCAATGACTGAAAAGATCTTTAGTCATGTGGTTGTGTTTACAAGCTTCGGCTTGAACCTGAAAAGTCTGAAGACAGACCAAACGCAAGGTTCAGGACTTGATCCGGACCAACTGACTTTCCAGTCTGAATTGACCCTCTTCTATGTTTTTTGTTGTTGTTTCTAACTTCTGTGAAATAACCCAACTGTGCTATTGATACTATTCAACATTCCTCATGGTTAGAACACACAGCCCCTCTTCAATGTCCATATCTTGTTATCCTATTAGAAGCAAAATAAAGCATGACATTATGCCTGCTTGGACAAGGCCCCTTCTATTGCCCTTAACAAAAAAAGCAAGCATGAGGGACAGAGAGAAAGGCTACTTATTTTTCCTGTCACATCACCATTCAGGCGGTCCGTGTACTGTGAGTATTATCAGCCTAAACAAATCACCAAACCGTGGCCCTAATGCAGTCCGAGGGAATGCTGGATTTATTTTTCTTTCAGGGATACAAATGGTTTTGCAATAAAATTCCGGCACAGGCTTTTGGGCTTAATGGCTACCTCTTGACAAGTGTAAATGAATGACCAGCAAGGGAGTACGAAAGAAGGGGGAACAAGGAAGGAGGGAAAGGGTGGTAGTGGTAGCAATGAGAAACAAGGTTTGAGATGAAACATGCTGTTCTCACCTCTGACACAGACACACACTCACCGAGTCTGCAAGCAATTTCGCAGCGAAAGATATTCCTTTCCTTGTACAGTGAGACATTTTCATTAATCTGCACAGCTAATGCACTCAGCTGTGGATGTGTGTTTTGAAGCGAGCTGTTGTTGGAGTGTGTTGTGGTCTGGCATTGGCGGTTGATGGAAATGTGCTGAGTTGGAGCTGTGATGAAGTGCAGCTGTTTAGCAAAATGGTCCCACCATTGGCTGTGCAGTTGTGTCTGGCTCGACGTTTCTTCCCTTTTTCCTTCTGCCCTCTGCCCGGTTTTCTTGCGGTAAAAGCAGTCTCTATTCTCAGGCTCTTCGCTTTTACAGGTGCATGTTTGAGTGCATGGAGGTGACGAGCATCTAACCACGGTAGGTTTCATCATAATCAAATCTTTCTTGCCAGATTTGCCTCATCTGATCTAGTATCCTATCTTAACATAGTAAGTACAGAGATCCAGAATGTACACTTTTTATCATCCCAGGTGTGGTTTTTTTTAAACCTGTTTGACAGTTTGTAAGTAATCCAACTAACCCTTCTTCTGAAATGCCTCCAACATGCTTGTATTTTGCCCGATTTGACACATTAATCCTACATATAAAGAAAGCTTACACTGACATAATAGTATTCAGTCCTGGGGGTATAAGAAAATATCAATTCAGTGAAATATCGCGATACTTCATTTGGAGATGCTTGCATCAATTTAAAATGCTGCCAAAATGATGTTTGATTAATTATCTATGAGCAAACATGTAGTTTAGCATCTTACTTTTGTTTTCCACTTAAACTCCAGACCACTAGTTGGCAGCACACAGAGTATCTTTAAAGGGTAACCAAACCCTAACTCAACTTTTATTGGCTTTTGATCTCTATAAATGAGGCTTAAAAAGTGCTGTCTGTTGGTCATTTCCAAAGTTTTGATAAATTAATAATATAATATAATATAATATAATATAATATATATAATATAATATAATATAATATAATAATATAATATAATATAATATATAATATAATATAATATAATATAATAATATAATATAATATAATATATAATATAATATATATAATATAATAATATATAATAATAATATAATAATAAAATAATATATAATATAATATAATATATAATAATATATAATATATTATATATAATATAATATAATATATAATATAATATAATAATTAATAATAAAATTATTTAATTCCTGAAAATGTCTTCAAAAATCATCTGTGTACTGCCCCCTAAAGGCTGAATTGAGGTATTACAGTTTCATTTTGTGATTGGTCAAACTATGTAAGTTTCAGAAGTCTGATGTCATGATCTGCAACTCCAGTAATGATAAGAGTCCGGCCCCCAAGCCCCACCCATCTGTCTGGATTTAAAAATTTCGTCTGTGGGTGGAGTCAGCCTCCAACTTCCCTGTTTGGTTACCCTTTAAGCTGCTCTATGCCACACCAAAACAACAAGAACATCTCACGGGAACCATCTTGTGATAAAACTGAACTCATGAGCCTCAAAGTTGTTGATACCGGTTGTTACATAGAGAAATGAGACATGTACAACTCAGAACTGAACCGAAAATCTGTGCCAGTTTGGTTCTGGTACCATATAAAAACGCAGATATCGATGCTTCGTGGCTCATGTAAGAATGAGCACAAGCGCAAGTTCACAGCAAAAGACTTTGATTCATCTAATGGGACGGAATTACATGCATAATGCTCTGGAAAAAGACAATTACCAAAATAAAAGCCCCATGAATATGTTTGGTAAAAAGCAACTTTTATATGAGATACTGTTGCTTAATTTCTGTATTTTACCATTTATTAACATGAAAAGTGTATTAAAATTCATATGAAAGCCTTTTCTACATCATAATCTTAAAGAAAAAAAATACATATAGATCGTCTGTGTTACCGTTCTTGGCATATATCGTATCGTGGCACGTGTATCGTGATACGTATCGACAAACTCTTGCCAATACAAACCCCTATTCCGCCCTTTGTCATCTCAGTAGCTTTCTTCAACGTCTGCCCATATTTTTCTTTCCAATCTCTCAGCGTTGCTTCTTCCCGAAACAAACTTTTTCCACACTCCCCAGTTTGTTTTCCACTTAAACCCCTCACCACTAGTTGGCAGCACCGCACACCGAACCTCTTTGAACAGCTCTACACTGCAGCAAAATAACAACAAGAACCAACTTCCAATAAATCTGAACTCTTGAGCATCACGGTTGTTGTTACAAAGTGAAATGAGACGTTTGCAACTCAGTTTAACAAAGGGTGAGAACTGAACCAGTTCTGGTACCATATAAAATCCCAGAATTTGGTGCTTCGTGGCTCATTGTGCCGAGCAGCCTTGTGGTGGAGTGTCCGTCCTGAGACTAGAAGGTCGTGGGTTCAAATCCAGGCCGAGTCATACCAAAGACTCTAAAAATGGGACCCCGCTTGACACTCAGTATTAAGGGGTTGGACTGCGGGGTTTAACCACCAAATGGTTCCCAGGCACGGCTGTGTCTGCAGCTCACCGCTCCCCTAGGGGAGGGGTCAAATGCAGAGAGCTAATTTCACAAACCGAGGTGCGTAACAGCTAACGGGACTTTAACTTTAAAGACAAAGCGGGCCAAAGTTCTGCAGTACTTCAAATCAAAATATTCTAATTCAGTAATCTGATGGGTTAAAGTTACATGCATAATACCCAAAAAAAGATATGATTACCAAAATAAAAGCACCATGAATTTGTTTGGTTAATATCAACTTCTAAATAAAATACAGTTGCTTAATTATTATTATTTTTTTTACCATAAAAGGTGTATTTATACTCAGATAAAATCATCTTCTACGTCAAATCTTAAAACATATATATATATATATATATATATATATATTCTATGTTACTGTCTGATATATCGCATTATGACACGTATCAAACCCAATGAAGCAATTTTGCGATTTTGGGCTGTATAGATAAAATTGAATTGTATCGTGATACGTATCGCCACCCTCTTGCCAATACACACCCCTATTCCGTCCTTCGTCACCTCCGTAGCTCTCCTCAACGTCTGTCCATAATTTTCCTTCTCATCTCTCAGCGCCGCTTCCTTCTGAAACAAGCTTTTTCCACGCTCTCCGGTTTGTTTCAGCGACCTGAAATGGTCACAATCTAACCTCGTCATATAAACACCCACAGGTCACATCATTTTTTAAAACAAACCGCACAAACAGAACTCTAAAGAGAGGACAGATGTGGGTGGAGGGCAGCCTTTCACTTACTATAACATTTTATTTCATTTGTGGTCAGATAGTTTGCTTTACAATATGATTTTTTTTTCTTTTTGCCCAGAAAAACAAACTGCAGAGCTAATTTAATACTGAGCTGTGCTTTCATGGTGTCATTATGCACGTTTGGAAATATCGGGGCCACATTGGTTCGTACCGACACACAGGTGTGTTCATGGCTTGTGATTTTGGAGGAACACAAATATACACAAATCCAAATGCTTACTGTCAATGTCAACATGAAGTGTGAAGAGAAATCTGTCAGTATCACGCACACAGGAGAACTAGTCTTTTTTGGAGTCGGGACTTTTCATGTCCAGCCAAGACACACACTGCAAAACCCGAGGCTGACATTTCCAGTCCAGAGAGAAAGCAAACTAAGCATTATAAATACTGGGATTGACATCACTGGTCCCCTTTGGAGCACTTAGGAAAAAAAAAAAAAAAAAGCTAGGGACGTATTCAGGAGAAGTTAAGGGCAGCAAAACATCAAACAGAGGAAGTTTGTTTTCACCCATGGAGTTTTTACTTCATCATAAGTGAAAAACATACAAAAATATTGACGTATTCTTTTTACGTTTGGATATTTATGGGACGCTTTTATCCAAAGCTACCAACAAAGGAGGCTCTGTACATTAAAGAAAGTGTCGATGATTGATGATGTTCCGACATATGGACATCGTGGAGCTGAAAGACGTGTCAAGAAATGAAGTTGCAGAGAGACCTGGAGAGACAAAACCTGTGTTTTGTCTATACTGCAGCTCACTGTCATCATTTCTAATCTGTGTGTTGGAGAACAAAGCCAGTTTTTTGTTTTTAGACCAAAGAGGTCATGAGCACAAATGTCCAGACGAAGAACACTTTTAAAGGTTTTGTCGGATTAACGAAAATAACATGTCATTCAGGATGTGTAAAACTGTGAAATCCACAATGAGAAGCAGTTTGTTTCCTTACAATTTTGGCTTTTTGCAGTTTAAAACATTTACTCGTTTTCATTTTCTAACAGTTTTATTACGTCAATAACTGTATAATCCCTTCATGTATCGTCCAAATCCGTTTAATCGCTTTTGGGAGTAACATGGCTGCTGGAGCCTATCCCAGCAACTGTTGGACAAAGGCAGAGTACACCCTGGACTGTCTATTTCAAGGCTATTGGTTTCATTGTTATATTTTTAATGTATATTTCTTTTGAAAGGATTGCACCAACAGGAATATTCCTGTTAACGCGTTTCTACAATATTCTCAAAAATATAGAACAATTGCTGGAGGATGTCATCGAGCAGTGCATTGATTTTTGTCCACAACTCTCAAGACTGAAGATTATTTGATGATTTCACTTTAAGACACTTTCACTTAAAGTTTTTAAAATAAAATATTCAAACAATCTTTTTATTACTTCATATTTAGTAAAAAAAAAAGTTTTTAAAAAATTGACTTATTCAAGAAACAATATCATCAAACTCCATGCAGACAGAAAGAATCGTGGAACTTCTGGAAAATACAGAAACTGTTTCTCTTCTACCGATAATTGTTGTTTTTGCAAAAAATAGTTATACAATATATTTTTAAGTATATATCTTTATAAGCAAATTAGCACATCTCACTTGTCTTTATTCTAAATTTGAATCATTCTGGGATTCAGTCTTCTGTGTCGTCTATTAATTTATGATAATGCGCGCCTCGTCGGGCATTATCCTGTACATACCACTTTCCTCCGTTGATGCAAAACGTCGGTGCAGGCTGTGTATCAAATATTATGCGAAACATGATTTCAAATTTAAAATATAACCAGATTAAAGCACTAATAATTTATTAAATATTTACTTCTTTTGAAGGGACCATGATAATGCCCTGATAATCCCCTTTAGGTGTGCTTTATCAGAAAGTATTGGTCTTTGCAGAAGCAACTGTCCTCCGAATTATAATTTAATTTCTAATTACGGACACCTCATTGGGGATTATCTCTTACATAAACGATACTAGTTGTAGATTATAAATTATCTTAACACCATACAAAAATTAAATACCACACATATGTGTCTGTAATTGAATAATCGCAAATAATGCAAGAATTTGAAACCCCTGAATAAAACATCTTGAATTTGGAAACGGTTGATTTCAACCAGTCAAAGACGAGCAACAAGACAAGCAACATAAATTTATATAAAAAATACAGGGTTTTTTCATGTGACTCTTCCGGTTGGTCAAAAAACTCAATCAACTCAAGATGCTTGTATGAATTTTCTACGTCTGAAGGAGGTGCTCCGCTGCTGAGGTGTATTCTTAGCGACACTCCCCGTCTATGGACACTCCTCATCTGCATCATAAAGTACACTGCTTTACAGCCTTTTGTTCTAAATAAGAAAATATAACTCTTTATGTTGAGTAAAGTCTTTTTGATGAGTATAAATTGGTAAAGGACATTCTTCGACCGCGGGGCGTGGGGGGTGAGATGGGGAGGTTCTTCATATTCACAGATCCTCCGGTCCCTGACCCCCCGCGAATAACGGGGTAAGAGTGTATATCAAACAGAATAATTACTAAAAAAATTGATTGGAAAATATACATACATTCAAATACACTAGTAAATATTTAAATTATTACTCTTAATCATAAAAATGAAATGAAAATATATTAACTCTTTTGCATATCGTTAAGGACACAATAAAATTATTACATACTGATTGAACACAAAAACACATGCATATATATATATATATATATATATATATATATATATATATATTCACAAAATATATATATAATAAATATACAAAATATATAAATAAATATTATATATATATATATATATATATATATATGAAATAAAAAAAAATAAATATTAAATATTAATATTTTATATAAAAAACATATATATAAATATATAGTAAATATATACACACATGCATATATATCCTTGTTCTCACATCTAAGGATAGAATAGCAAGAATATATATATATATATATATATGTATATGTATATATATGTGTGTTTGTGTTCAATCAGAGAAAAACCACCCGTGGAGGATGACAGGGGCATTTTTTTAAATATATGTATGTATATGTGTGTATTTTATATTTATATCGGTAATAACAGCTAAGCTAATGCAGTACTTCTTAAAATCTATTAAGATCTAATAAAACTGACTCCAATTTAGTTTTATCTGTAGGTAAAAAGGATTCTCTCTTTATCTTATCTTAAACTCCCTTTGAAAATAAAGTGAGTGGGTCTTCCCCTAATGTTTGCATTGACACATTACAGACATCACCTCTCAAATTGCATTGTGCTGTGTGTCATTTTTCCGCGTCTGTGCGCGGTAGACAAAACAAAAGCATCTGAATGAGAGGGACGGGTCTGTCAGAACAGGAAAAAGCGTTGAAAGATTCAAACCAGTCGTGTGTTTTCGCCCTGATTATGCATATGAGCTGTAACACGACATTTATCACTGTGGGAATGCCACAAAGCTAATTATGGTTTAACTGCAAGAATAATTAGCCCATAAACACAGCTGTGCTCTCATGCACATGCGCAGTAAAACTGTCCTTCTCTTGCAAAAGGCTAAAAAAGCTGCAATAATTCCTGTCGGTGCATACAGTGGGCTGGCTCGTTTGTAGTTTACAGTTTAAACCTTAGCTGCGGTATTTGGTGTGGTTGTTAATGTTAGATGGTAAAGTTTGTGGCTGCCGTTTAGGTTTGTAAAGACAACTGGGAGCTCCCATTAGCTGCATTAAGTGGACATCTGATACGCCACTGTCTAGACACTTTTTTTCCCTGAGAAAATCCCCAAATAACTCCTCATTATATTCATTCTGAGAGCAATGATGTATTAGAATTGATCATTGTCATTTAAATAAGCCGGATTTTAACTGCTAAAAAATATATATTTTATTTTCATCCCAGAAATAACAGGATTTCTTAATTAGAGCTCCTGGATGGATCTTCTCGGAATATTGCCGCTCTGGGAGACTGGTTCCTTTTTGAGAGTTTCTTGTCCTCTCCGTGTCATAGGATCTTTGCTGCTCCCGTTCCAGACGTGGGTCCACTGTAAACCAGGCATGACAGACACTCTATACTCGGGTGTACGGTTACTGGCTCTCATGTCCAAATCACTGATCATAAGCAGGCTGGTGCTTACCTTGATTTCAAACTCCTTAGTTAGAGTTGGATCAAAGAGACCAAATTAACAAGAACTAGAAAATTTGCATTACCTGCGAATATGATAGAGTGAATGCTTTTTGCTGAAAGTAGTCACTAAAGATGCTGAAGCTTGATTGGTGAAGGGATTTGATGAAAAAGCAAGAGCTATTTGCAAAATGTTAAATTTGCTAAAAGACAGGACAGATCGTTAAAGAACGACGAAAGAGTGCTGAAGTTCAACTAAATTTCTAAAAAATGTTTAGTAAATTGCTTAAAATTTTTTAATACATGCTAATTTTGCAAAAATATTTATCGTACTGCTTAAATGTGAGCTTAGCTCCAAATCAGTCCCAAAACCTCAGCAGATGCCATATTAGCCAAAAAGCTAGCACATTGCTTAAATACTAGCTAAACTCCAAAATAGCCTGAAATTCCTCAGTAAACTAGATTAGTCAAAAATGTTAGCCAGTTGCTGAAATAGAAGCTAAACTCTAAATTAGCCCATTAAAACCTCAGAAGACAACAATTTAGTCAACGTTAGCATGTTGCTAAAATATTAGCTACTCCAAACTAGAAAAGAAAAACTCAGTAGATGCCAAATTAGCCAAAAAGCTAGCTCATTGCTTAAATACTAGCTAAACTCCAAAATAGCCTAAAATTCCTCAGTAAACTAAATTAGTTGAAAAATCTAGCCTGTTGCTAAAATAGAAGCTAAACTGTAAATTAGACAAAAAACTAGATAACAAATTGGCCAAAAACTTTAGGATCTTGCTATAAAAATAGCTAAACTCCAAATTAGTATAAAAGCCTCAGTAGATGCTAAATTAGCCAAAAAGCTACCAATTGCTTTAAAACCAGCTAAACTTCAAATAGCCTTAAATTCCTCAGTAAACCAAATTAGTCAAAAACGTTAGCCTGTTACTAAAACAGAAGCTAATGTTTTTAGCTTATGAAAACCTTGACAGTTAACGAATTGGCCAAAAAAGTTTGTATGTTACTATAAAAATAGCTAAACTCCATATTAGCATAAAAAGAGATGCCAAATTAGCCAAACAAAATAGCATATTGCTTAAATACTAATTCCTCAGTAAATTAAATCAGTCAAAAATGTTAGCCTGTTTCTAAAATAGAAGCTAAACTCTAAATTAGCCTATAAAACCCTCAGAAGATAACAATTTATTCAAAAACGTTAGCATGTTGCTAAAATATTAGCTAAACTCGAAATTAACATAAAAATACCTCAGTATATATCAAATTAGCCAAAAAAAAAAGCTAGGTATAAAATATTAGGTTAACTCCATTTTTTTTTTTTATTATTATTACTATGAAAGATTAAAACTGCCCATGAATATATTTAAAAACTTGTTGCTAATCTACTTAAAATAAAAAAAATGTGAAAACATTATCATTCATTCCCTATGGGGCATATGTTGCTCAATATTTCCAAATCTATAAAGTTTTAATACCAAAAATACAAGCAGTAATGTTCTGAACAAGCCGAACGTTTTCATACCAAGATTGCTGAAATCTCTGAAAGTGTGATTTAGTTTTTATGTGCCAAAAACCGTACAGAAGGGACCAGGAGAATCACTATAGTGTGAATGCTTACTAAGCAATCACCCAATTCAGCTCACATTGTGTTGTTGTGTTTGATTGGAGCTCTCAAAGGTGGTCCCGAACGGTTGATCGGCTGCTGAATTCTGTTTTTATACATCTGCGACGCACCGTAATGTGATATAATTGCCGTGCTGAAGGGACTTTTTGGACAGAATTTCCTGTGTTATGAAAGTTTGTTTGCACTTAAACATCAAGATAGAGTCGAGTTTCAGGAAAACTGTAAACTTTAATTAAATGTTTACAAAAGGCGGTGGATTCGCTTTGGTGGAAAGCAATTTTTTTTAAACAAATATAATTAATTTGAGTGGATTATCTTCATCAGCTGTTATCCCATCTTAAGACCCAACGCATGTAAAGAAATATAGCACCAGAAGGTTTGCAGAAAGCCAGATTGGGTTAGATTAGAGGCAAGTCATTCGGAAAAGGGCACAAGGTGTGTAACTCTATCCCCGGCCTGGCTCTCGGCTTCAACTGAAAACGCTGTGGGCAGCGGCGGGCCTTTTGGTGCATAACTCAAAGTTTCTGAGAGCACCGACTTGAGTGAAACACCTTAAGCCTCTTTCAAACAAATTTGCTCAAATCAAAGTGGCACTTATGAATAATTGCGCTGGGTGTTTTTTGGTAAGAAGGAAAACAACAATTAACGGGGAAAGTTTTCTCTCTCCTTCACCCCTCAACCTTCGCCTCGCAGGCAGTTTTGTCAGGCGTGTGTGCCCTGATAGCTTGGGGAAGTATCTATTTACTTAGTGATTACGACAATTTGACTGTCGCGGGCTTGTAAATTCAAACCATTCACTTGGCTAGATTGGCCCAGACAACATCATCAGGCCACAATGTGAGGCAGAGCCAGCACACAAGCCCCTCATCTGGAGTTCTGTCTGCGTCCGTGCTGCCCTCAAACTTAAATAAACCTTCACATATAATTACAGCCAATTCTGTATATTTTCACGTCCATTTCCTTGAAGCTCTCCGAAGCAAAGGTCTTTAAGAGCGTGTGCACCTTGATGAGCGAGCACCAAAAAAATAAAAAATGAAAGAGCATCTTATGTTAATACAGAGGTAAAAAGGTAAGAGCAGCATAATTGATTCAGTCACTAAGTTGTGTTGTGTTTGCGCAGAGTGCCGTTCATCTGATCTGGCGTTGCCGTGCAGTGATGAAGACATTATCAGAGTCAATATTATGAGCGTGAAAAAGGTCCTCTTACGTAGAACGTGGTATTGTGGTCACGTCTTGATGTCTAACATGCACTAAGTGCCAGAACTGGTGAAAGAGAGACGGTGAAAATTGAAGTTAAACACTCAATCTTGAACGCAGCTTGGCGCCTCCAGTGACCTTCTCACCCAAAAAGCGTGCACACGCAGGCGAATGTGGCTTTAAATCACTTTTCTGTTTGCTTAAGTTTGCTTAAATTTACATTTTTAAGATTTTGTTTCTGTTCCTTCATTACAAGTAAAATGAAACCCTGTGCTGGAGCGTATCCCAGCTGTCATCGGGACGGAGGCGGCGCGCACCCCGGACAGGTCGCCAGTCCATCACGGGCCGACAAGACAAACAACCGCGTTCGCTCACGCTCTCACCTTTTTTAATTCAGAGTCACCAATTTAGCTGACAGGATTTTTGGACAGGAAGGAAAACTAAACAGATCCGTTCTCAGCCAGAGAGTCTCGAGCTTCTGAGCAACTTTACTAACAGAACATGACAAGTATAATTTAAACTTAAATTGTCCTTATGCGTGTATTTACACACCCAAAAATTGTCTCTTGTGTTAATAAAAGTTTATAAAGGAAATGTCGCAATGGGAATATGAAGATTTTTAAAAATGTTTGATACAAAATCTGGTCAAAATAGCAAAAAAATATATATAAATTAACATTTTTACTGTGAGTAAAATGTCATTTTTAGTCAGATTTTCATTGATTTGTGTTTCTATAAAGTCGATTTTTAAATATAAATAAATAAAAAACAAATAGACTGCTAGTTATTAGACATCTCAGTGTGTCACTCTTCTCAAGTGAGTTAAATACTTTTATTTATTAATAAATACTTGTTCGTGTATTCAGAATAATAGCAAAGAAAAACCAATAGTTCTGTGTGGATCGATCCAAAATATCGATAGTATCAAACTCAAGTTAGTATCGGATCAATACCGATCTCCAGATATCGATATTTTCTTTTTATGTCCTTTTTATTTTATTAAACTATTTTCCATTTAATTCAAAATATTTTCCCAATTCTGTTATTATGCTTATCAAGTACTTTGAAAAGGGAAACTTACAAAAAACATCCATGGTGATTGAAAACAAATGATATTTTGAGGTTCATGTCACATCCACCACATTTACGAAAAGTATCGATATTAGTATCGATATATTGAACAGTATTGGACCGATACCCAAAAGCTCAATATCACCAGCCCAAACAACCAAACTCTAAGCCGATAGAAAGTGATTTTGAATATTCTCTCAATTAAAGAATTAGTGTCTAGTTTAATTGTAATTTCTCTTCTAAACTGTTTTTCTACAACATAAATTCTCCAATATTTTTATTTCTCTGGACCCAGAATTCAAGTGTATAACTTTAAAAATGTATATTAAATGATCAATATTTTGCTTTTCTATTTGTTAGGAAATAAGTGACAAGGAAACGAAAAAAAAGGAAATAAAATCTAAATGTCAAGAGTTTAGATCACATCTGTCAAAGTCAAGGCCCGGGGGCCGGATCCGGCCCTCTGGGTGATTCTATACGGCCCTCTAGATCATTTTATTTTATTGTTATTAATGTTATCTTGCAATTCAAATTTAACTTGTATAATCCATCCATCCATTTTCTTGACCGCTTCTTCCCTTTCGGGGTCGCGGGGTGCCGGAGCCTAACCCGGCTACTGAAGGGCGAAGGCGGGGTACACCCTGGACAGGTCGCCAGTCTGTCGCAGGGCCTCAATCACACACCCAGTCACTCACACATCCACACCTAGGGGCAATTTAGAGTCACCAATCAACCTATGAAGCATGTTTTTGGACGGTGGGAGGAAGCCGGAGTCCCCGGTGAAAACCCACGCATGCACGGGGAGAACATGCAAACTCCACACAGAAAGGTCCCAGCCGGGATTCGAACCGGGGCCTTCTCGCTGTGAGGCGAGAGCGCTAACCACTGCGCCACCGTGCAGCCCACTTGTATAATTTTGACCAAATATATTTTTATGGAGAGTAAAATATTAGAGTTATTTAAGGTTTAAGGTGATTTATTTTGGAATAATATTTTTAGCTGTTTTTATTCATAGTATTGTTAAAAATTAATTGTGTTTTTAAAGTTTTGAAAATGAAGTTTTAATGTTTTCAATTAATGTTCAGATTTTGGCCCCCCGTGTGATTGAGTTTGACCGTTTAACTACGGCCCGGGGGCCGAATGCGGCCCGTTGCGTTATTTAAGCTACCCCGACAAACTGGAATACATGATATGGATAATCCTTGATAAAGTTTTATTTTTCCTGATATTCTGATGTCTCCTCATAGATGGTGCAATACTTACTGTTGATATCTGAGTTAAAGTCCTCCTTCGTTAAAATTCCCTTTTTTTGAGTTTTAACATGTATGTGTGGCATTTTTCTTATGAATCATAACAAATGTAAAATAATAATTTTGTTTTTGCATTTCCGAGTATTTCTCCTTTTAAATCTGTCAATCAAACTGTAACAGCTCTGCTGCACATGCACTAAACCCTCATCTGTTCCGGCTAGCATGTCTAGTTCAGGTTCTGGAGAAGAGAAGATGGAAGGAGAAAGAATCAGGATTTTGGATGAAGTTCTGTCCATGAAGATCTTCACTTCCTCGTCCGAGCTGACATCCGGATCAGAACCATACGGCTGGACATTTTTATCAAGCAGCAGTTGAGATTTACGCTAGCGAGACACAGAGCTATCATAATCAGGGGGGATCAGGGGCGGAGCTCCAAAAGCCACGCCCCCTCAGAGGAGATTTTGGAAACAGAGGCTTCAGATCAACATGAAAAATGCCTTTTAAAGACATTTAGGTTGTGGGATTTTGGTTAAAAATGTCATAATCGTAATTAAAACACTACTGGGAACATTTAAAAAAAAGAAAAAAAAAAAACATTTTATAAATGTAAAAATTTAAGACAGTAAAAAGTAAGGAACATTTTTTTTACCAGCTGCGTATTCTCATATAAAATGTACCATCGTGATTAATTGGGATTAATCACAATTTTTTTCAAGTGTTTGACAGCACTCATTTATTTTCAATCTAAACAAAAGCATGTTTTCATCCAGCTTCCATGATTTTTTTGTTTTATTTTTTTCTCTAATGAGGTAAATTACCAAAAAAACTTTAGAACCTTTTGTGGCTCACAGGTGAAAAAGTTTGCCCACCTGGTCTGGAGTCTAAATTCAGGTCTTGGACTTGAACTGTTGCCAGATCCGTTGAGGTTAAACTACTTTCATGGAGTTTCACAGAGTGGGCAGTTTTGGTGAACTGACCTCAGTTTGAGTTATGCTAAGAGTAAGATATTATATTCAATATCTCAAATATCTGCCCTAATGCTGGCTACTAACCAGCTGGGGTCAAATGGAAGAAGTTTTGTTGATCTCTTTCCAAAAAAAAAAAAAAAAAAATCATTGAAGAATCAAAGAAAAACACTCAACAATATCTGAAAATCTGCTGAAATGACGGAGCGTCTTCTAAACCTCGTGTTGACTGACCATCTGATCTGCAGACTCTGAACACACTCGAGACTCGAGTGTTTGCAGTGTAAAGTTTTCCTGCGTATTACTTCTGAGTGAAGCTAAAAAAAAAGAAAAAGAGGGATCTGGACAGTGTCTCGGTGACCACAGAGGGATGTAAGTAATTATCAATTCTCCAAACAATACTTTGCACAGTTTAAACATGTTACACACCCCTCAGCCTCTGCAGCCCTTTGCATCACAACTCGTGAAACACATTCGCAGCCTGAGTGAGACGGAATCTGCCCGGCGACTGCAAGCTGCCTGCAATTAGGCAATCATCAGCATACAAGTGAGAACTGTGTGTGTGCACGCCGCACGCTCAAGATGTGTGATGAGAGGGAATTCACGCCGCTGTAGTTTTTGTTTAACTATATCTTCATTCTCTTGGGGGTATAAAACTCGGACAAATCGGGATAACCTTCAGCCTGTTGAAAAACAAAATCTGATGTTTTAATTAGACCTATTTTCACTAAACTTTCTTCACATTTATAATGCATACTTGGGTTTCTGTTGTAATGTTGTTTTTTTGTTGTTCTGGACCAATAAACTCGTTTGCTGTTGAATTTTGGGGATTATAGTAAATGTGTCCACTATGAGTCACACAGCAAATTCCATAAAACAAAAGTGTAGGAGCACAATCCGTTTAAATTATCCTGTGAGAGGAAGTTTACTGACATTCATGTGCACATATGTGTGTGTGCACATGTGCAGGCCCTTAACCCTTTTAGCTGCTCACTCAATCAACAGGTAGAGAAATCAGATTTCTATAAATATTGATTATATATTATAACCCC
>NC_050526.1:2361711-2378182 GCF_002922805.2 Oryzias melastigma
ACATCTCTCACGGAAAAACGTGTAAAACCCAAACATACAACACATGCAAGCATGCACAAACACACATTGATGGTAGAAAAATAAAATAATTTTTTTTTAAAAACTTACTAAAATCGTGGAAAGTAGAAATCTGGCTTTGTACTGACCCTAAATTATATGTATTTTTTTTAAATACTCAGAAATTTACTTTTTATAATTTTAGGTCACAGAAAATTACTAGTAAAAAATGTTTATTTAAAATATTACTGTATGATTTCAAACAAGAAGTTCATTTTTTATTCCAGTAACACGTAGCAAACTGAGCTATAAATCACTTTCTCCAATCCTTCCAAAACGTTTGCCAGCAAAGCTGATGTGGAGCGTTTTAACTTGCAGCGCTGCATCGTATATCAGCACCTCCAGCGCGACGAGCCGCGACAGCTGAGGGCCTGCAATGGGAAAGCGGACTGACTGGCTGATGGGATGGCGGGCCGCATGCTAATGTGTTACGCCAGAATGTGTGTCATGCGAGGCGAAGGCCAGAAGGCAGACGCCGTGCTCCGCTGCGCCGTCCTGCCCACGGCCTTGTCAACTGATCTATCTGCAAAGAGGGAGGAAGAGAAACTGATTAGCCTAAGAGGGCCTGAGGGCTTCACCGCAGTATCACAACAAACAATTATGTCCCAGAAGTGGTGGAGTGCATTTGGACACCCCAAAAACGTGATTTTAGGCGTATTATTTATCAAAAACAGGATTTTTTTTTCCGTAAATATATATTTTGCTTCAAATACTCACAAAACTACTATAACAGGAGGTGACAAACATTCCTGTTTACCTTGAAACTGATCACTGCAAACTTTAAATGTTATTACTTCTGCTGTAATATTAATAAGGCTTTATAAGCTGCTAAAATATATTAAAAATGTAAATAAAATGAAACTAAAATTGCTTTTTAAAGAATATTGTGTGTCTCCCTGCTTAGCAGTCTGTGGGGCTCGGACAAAGCAGTGGTGTTAGGTTGCACTGCAGTGGCCTTTGCTCACTGCAGGGACGAGCACACATGCACTGTCTGCTGCAACCTTTAAGCAAAGCTTGTGTCCCACTGTCCCCTCTTATGCAAAATGCACCCCAGAATAGCTAAAAAAAAAAAAAATACAATTTATTTAATTGATTTTCAGATTAATACGAATATTTTTTAATAAAGCAAAAAAGAAGGATTTCACCAGCTGCCTCTGCAAAGCTCTAAACCACGCGAGGGAGTACGACAAACACTAAAAACGAAACAAACCCTCTACTTTCTGTTTTGCACTTTATAGTTGAGTAATGACACATAATCACCAGAATTTATGGAGCGTTTTTTATCATCATCAGTGTACTAATTATCCAGCCAACAGCAGCCCAGACGTAGTAAAGGTTAGTACCACACTCATTACTTGTCAACAGTGTCCAGAGCTCTTGTCAGGCTGATGATTAATGACCCTCTCACTCAGATAATATTGCTTTAACATGATTTCTAATAGAGCTACTAACAAATCTGTGGATAAAACGCAGAACGTTGAGGAATAGCAGAAGCTTCATTTGTTGTTTGGGCTACGATCTAAAACTCCGCCTGTTAAAGAGTCGGCTTTAACACCTGAGGTCATCATAGACTTAAACTTTATTTAACACCCATTTATACAAGTGGATTTCTCCACTATTTGAGTTTCAGCTGCACAGAAATAAAAAAAATATAAATTAAAATCTCCTTCGATCTGCAGTTTTTCCAGCTGATGTGCACTTTTCCATAAATGTATTTGCACTTGGAGTTTCTGTGATTGCACTGGAGAGTACTTGTGTGTATTTATGTGTGTTTCGGAGCACGCTCATGGTGTTAAAGGTGTTGGGGGGCAGTAGGGACCCTTAATTCAATTTAAAGCTCTGTGTTTTGACAGGAGTTAAGAGTTAGCTGGAGTGGCGAGAAGGCTCAACAGCCTGCACCCAAAAAAAAAATAAAAAAAAAAAAACATTGGAAGCACACGCTTCTAAGCATGTCCCGGAGAACACACGAGCTGAGAGCGTTTAAGGGTTTCGTTTGTTTAGAGTTCGATTCGGTGATATATCGCAATATGTCGTTTGGCGACACTCGATCGATTTAAAATTCTGACAAGACGATATTTATAAGCAAACGTAAATCAGCATCAGCTCAGTGCTTAACATTATGATAGTTAAAGAAATTTAATTTATTCATTTTATTACCAAGGCTGTAACGAGTATCCGAGTACTCGCGAACTGCTCCCCAAAATTTGAGAACGAATATTTGAGACGTCCAAGATTTCACGATTTTTATAAATATAAATATCATCCAGAAATTAAGTATTTATTGCAATGAAATGCAGAATATTGTTGGATTTTAAGTTTATAAGCTAAAACAAATCTGAATATGGGGTGCTACTGTCACAGGAAGTGAACAGATTTTCAAAATAAAGGGTCGGTGAATCTTCCTGCTGGCTACAAAAAGGGAAATCTAAGAGATGAAATATCTAAAAACAAGCATATGCTTTTTATTTTTAATGGTAAGATAATACTTCTCAGTTAATTTTATGCTAGATATTTTCCCTTATTTCAAGAGTTTTGGTACTTTATTATCTCATTAAGATAATAAGGCTTATTACTACGATTTTATTAACTTTTATGCGTAAAAACACGCTTGAAACTAGAATTTCAACAGTTACAACATTATCTTCATTCAAGTCGGTGACATTTGTTTGACCAAGATCAATGCAGGAGTTTATTTAATTCAAGAATTTCTAGTAAATTATCATAGTGAGAAAAGAAAAGTGCTAACAGTTTACTATTCTTTTAAAATAATAATAATTGTTTTTCGTTTATTTGACTGGTTTGAAGAAAGAGATCCTAGTGGTTACCGTAATGTCAAGATTACTTACTAGCAAAATCTCAATTAAAAAATCATTTTGAAGATTTTAAGAAAATTAATCTTAGAAATTATATTTATATTAGTTAAAATATACAAATGTTAAGATATTTCTAACAAAATGTGAGCATGTTGGTGAAGGAGCGGGCAGCCGAGCTTATTAAAGCCCGTCTCTTTGACTTTTCCTGCTAGTTTAACAAAACATTTTCATATATCAGCATCAAAGAAATCGCGATACATATCGTATCATGAGAAACGTATCGGGATATCGTCAGACTCTTACCAATCCACACCCCTAATCTTTAGTAAGTCCTCACAGAAAGAGATATTTTCAATGTCAATTCCACAATCCAATATTAAATAATTTAATACATTTGAATAAGTAGCATCTAATTGTTGGGATAAGAAACGCCTTAAGGTTCTTTATTGCGGTGTTGTCCACAATAAAATGCTGGTAATAAAAAAATGCCACAAATGAATGAACTCCCACTTGCACATAAGATGAGATTGTGTCCATACCTGCAGTCGGCTCGTGTGTGGAAATGTCTCTGGAGACGGAAAGCAATTTGTTAGATATTTCCATAGAGCCGAGAATGTAAACGTTTCTAATACAAGAGGAGGACGTATGCATACAAATGACGAGGGCGAGGGTTCAATGACTGTGTTTGTGGTCAGTTTGACTGTGTTTCCGCGATGCCAGGGTGTGTAAGTGTGTGAGCGGGAGTTCTAGTAAGTAGTCCGTGTGATTGCGGTGGACCGGTAAAGGTGGGTCGGTTATGAGGCCGATCTGTTTCTCCCCTTCCCATCGTCTGGTTTCCTGCCATTGATCAGAACAGCACACCTCCTCCCCCTCTTCTCTTCTTCCTCCGCTGATGGACAGAAAGAAACCTGATCACCAAGCAAGGAATGGAGGTGGAGTGGGGGGGGGCATCAGCAAGGGAGAAGAAAAGGGTAAAGGCATCGGAGTAGCCTCCTCTGTCAACTGCCTGCAAAGAGCCACATCACAAATGGAGGATCTTTTTCCGACCTAATCTAATTTCTCCATTCCTTTCGGCTTTACTGTAAAATGAAAAGATCGTCTGACTCCTCGGCTGTGGAGGACGAGCGGAGAGGCGGGAGCGAGTGTTTTCCCTGGAACAGATGTCGGAGGAGTGTCACTCACTCACTCACACGAGGGCCCCGTTTGCCGTGGCACCCTCAGAGCCAAAACACAACCTCCCACCATCGTCTGACACACGCAGCGACGCTCACACATCCACACGCTGCGATTTTGAGTGGCAGTCGCTCCGCTGCGGAGGGGGGGTCATCACCCCGTCCATCTGTTCCTGATTGGCCCCCGATGTGGAAGGCCTTTGCAAAGTCCAGCAGCTTCAGTGCGCAAAAAAGTTGGGTGGAATTCGGCGTGTTGATCCTTTTCTCATGAGGCAGATTGAAGTCTATGCATGTAAATGTTAGACCTCAGCTCTAGATTTTAGACCTCAGCTCTAGATGTTAGACATCAGCTCTACATGTTAGACATCAGCTCTAAAGGTTAGACCTCAGCTCTAGATGTTAGACCTCAGCTCTAGACGTTAGACCTCAGCTCTAGATGTTAGACATCAGCTCTAGATGTTAGACCTCAGCTCTAGATGTTAGACCTCATCTCTAAATGTTAGACCTCAGCTCTAGATGTTAGACATCAGCTCTAGATGTTAGACCTCAGCTCTAGATGTTAGACCTCAGCTCTAGATGTTAGACCTCAGCTCTAGATGTTTGACATCAGCTCTAGATGTTAGACCTCAGCTCTAGATGTTAGACCTCAGCTCTAGATGTTAGACCTCAGCTCTAGATGTTAGACATCAGCTCTAGATGTTAGACCTCAGCTCTACTTAGATTTTTCAACACAAAGAAGAATTATAATTAGGACTGGTAAAGTTAATGCGTTAATGTGTGCGATTAATTGAACAGAATTAACGCGTTAATATTCGTTAACGCTCGTGCAGCCGTGAGATCAGTATAACGAAACTCTGCCTAAAATAAACTTAATATTTTATTAAATTAAAAAGATAATACAGAATTTATTTGTAGTTTTTGAACAAAAGTAATCTTTTATTTTAATAAATTAGGAGGAAGATGAACATCGATCCAACAGCTGCAGCGCAGAGCAAAAGATCCACCGTGGTGGGCGGAGTCAAACGGAGCTGTCTGCAAGTAGAAATCCAACAGTGAGGAAACCAATCATTATTTTATTTTGGGATGGGGACCAACAAAATGTTTCTACAATAAGGAGCACCGACATTGTCTAAAACTTGCGAAAACTCAGAGGTTCACCATGAAAGTCCGTGACAGAGGCAGTTCAGAGTAGACAGACACGCCCCCGCCTGTGTGCAGATTCCAGGTGAGCTGACCTGAAATCCAGCCGGATCAAACTTCTCCCACAATTTCTTAAAATTATTTTTCACCAACACAATAGGGAACATTTATGAGAAAAAAGGAAAAGTTGGAATTGCGATTATTTTTTTCAAGGTTTGCGATTAATTAGTTAAAAGGTTTTAATCAATTCCCTACTTATAATTAAAGCTGTGATCCTTAACGGGATTATCTAACTTGAATTAACACGTTAATATTCATTAACACAACTTAAAACTGCCTGCTCCACCAAATGGTAGAATACTTACTTTTAAATATTATGTGAGTATGGCTCCCAAATATGATAATTTTAATAGTCCACTAATTGGCAATTGATCACTGGTGACATCACACTAGCTACCACTACATTTGCTGCACTGACACAATTTTACGTGACACTGGGTGTCTTTTATTTTGAAAGGACATCATATAAACCTCTATCAATGGTTGAAAGCATTGCCATATTTTGTGGGCATCAATTACATTTTTAGGGCACAAATTATTATTTTGTGGGGACAAATTAAATGTTTTGTATGAATACATTTGTATTTCTGGGCATTTTGTGGCACAAATTACTGTTTTGTTGGCACAAGTTGGCAATTTTTTGGCACAAATTGGTATTTTGTATCCACAAATGAGTGTTTTGTGGACATAAATTATTATTATGTGGGCAAAAATTTGTATTTTGTAGAAAATAGTGTTGGTTATTTTGTGGGCACAAATTGGTATTTTCTATGCACAAAGTTGTATTTTTTATCCACAAATTAGTGTTTTTTGGGGCAAAAATGTAGTAGTTTGTTGAAAAAAAATTGTGTTTTGTGGGAAGAAAATTGTATGATATAAACAAAAATGTGAAGTTTGGGGAAAATGCCATAGTGTTTCTGTAGATCTATGCAATACGCAGCAGAAAAAGACATTTTTTTTAATTGATTTTGCCTTGATTGGTAGTTAAAGGGTTAATTAACATAACTGTGTCAACAACTTTGTTATTTTGGAGTAATACTGATGACAAACGTTTTTAGAGTTCTGTTGATCTTACTGTTGATGTTTGTGCATTCAAATTGCAATTCTCAGTTAACACTTGATACATTCAAAAATTCAAGACGATAAAAATAAAGGAAATTTTTCTTTTTTTTTGTTCAAAAGCTGCATATTTTCATAAAATGTACTTCATAAAACATTGTGACTATTAGCGCTCAATCACAACAAAAAAGTGTGATTAATCTGATATATTTATTTATTTTTTAGTTGGTTGTTAATTAAAATTAAATGTTCTAAATGTAAAGTTTTGTGTGATTTCAGATTGTGATTATTCACAGATAATAAGTGGCCGGTAAAAAAGTTAATTGCAATTAATCACGATTATTTTTTCCCATTTTGCGATTAATTGGTTAATTGTTTTAATTGATTCCCAGCCCTTTTAATAAAGTATTATTAAGCGATCTAGTAGAATAAATTATGTTATTAACATGGGAAGCACAAATATGGGCTAATTTAAAAAAAAAAAAAAAACTTTTTTCATAAAATTATTCCAAATAATGTTTTATTTTTCAAAAATCGAATAAATCTGCAGGTTTTGCTCCAATTCTCAGCTCTCCTTTGACCCGAGCCAGACATCATGTCAATACTGCAATCTGATAGGACCACACAGTCCGCTGCTTAAACCCCTGCAGGCTCCTGCCTTTACTGTCACAGCCGCCTCGCTAACAAATTATTAAATCTAGTCTCTGCGTCACAATGCAGGAAGGAGAGAAAATGAAGGGGCGAGCAGAGGGCGGACATGTTGACCAGGGTAAATTAAGCATGGCGTTGTTAGTTCCTGCTGTAGAAGATAAAGGCCGTCCTAACCCGTTTGTGTTCAACTTTTTTATTGGAGGATTAATGACATTTAGAACTGAATGTTAAAAGTTATCCAGTGACTTCCTGCAGCTTTTTAACAGTTTCATTATTAGAAAAAGTGGAAAAAAAAGAATTAATTTTTAATTCATAAGTCAAAATTAACTGTTTTTCCCAATATAATCATTTGCACTTTAAGAATTTCGTTATTATAGGCGTCAAACAAAAATTGTCTTTCAACAGCTGTGTTTCCATTAACCCTTTAACATTTGAGCTCCAGTGTTTATGGTCTTTGATTTAAAGTAATTTTTAAATTCAACGTAATTCCTGTAGATTTATGTTTTATGAATTATGTTGATTGTGTTAAAGGTTGAAAAATTACATTAGGATAAAGATGTGATTAAGTGTGACCAATGACGCCTCAGCTGGGATAACTATGAAATTTCACAAATTGGATTTGTGATTATGAATTTACTTACTGAAAACACGACAATTTAGAAAAAAATCGCATTTATTGGAAAAAAAATGTTGAGCTAAGAGTAGGTGGTTTTTGAGACGTATACAAATTGTCACATTTTGCACAAATACAATGGAAACAGTTTTTTTTCGCATTAAATGAGTCACATGACCATCATCAAAAACTGAGTGGAATTATTGGATCCACAGTTCCCATGTAAAAAAAACACAATTTCCCAAAATCGCTTCATCCGCTTGTTCCCATGTAGCTTGCTGCTCTATGGTCTGAATCAGACGCAGACGTCTCCTTTGATGAATGAATATGAGCGCAGAAATTTGAATGTATCTGCAGTAAATTCTCCACTAATTCTGTGAAGTGTTTCCCTTCAGTTAAGCCTCGCTTCTACTGAGCGGTTTGTTTTCGCGGAGCATGCGTGATGTAGACCGCTAGCATGTCATCGCGCCGTTGTAGTGCGACGACTAGAAAAGCGAAATGGAGGTCGTCTTTTTCTGGCTTTACTTTGAGTACATTGTGTATAACAGAAATTTAATGTTGTTTGACAGAAGATTGAAGAAGAATTCCGCCGCAAAGAGGAAAACAAAATTGCTAGCTTAGCGCTATACTGATGCTTTCTAATGTCGTCATCACTTTCTGCCAATCACGGGGTGGCAACAGTGGCTCCGCCCCATCCCACTGTATTTTTCTGTGGACCTATAACAGAAGGGGTCTCTTAAGACTAAGAGGTTGAAATTTGAAGCAGGAGTTTCAAACTCAGTTTACTTTGGGGTCACTAAAGGCGGAGTCTGGCTGAGGCTAGGCCGTACGGGGTTCTATTTAGGCCAAAAATATGTTTTTGCATCCACTGTCTATATCTTTGATCCACTGTCGATGTCTACTGAACAAATTTATTAAACATTTGTTCACATCTACGTACTAATAATCTATGTCTTCTGTGTGTCCTGTGAAACGACAGGAGCTAACGACGCTAGCAACTGTTGCTAAGGACTTTCTGATGACCAGATCCAACGACAATAGCAAATGTAAAGTTTTAAGCATAAATGAAGCTGAAACATCAACAAGTAAATAGAAATGTATCATCAAAGAACTGTTGACAAATAGAAGATATTGCTTAGTAGACATTAAGGCGGGGGCCGCACATGGCCCGCGGGCCGCCAGTCTGAGACCCCTGGTTTAGTGGGTCCATTTTACAATAGAAACACTCAAATTGAACACTCGGATTGAACCGGACCATACCGGGCCGCTCAGTGGAAACGAGGTTAAAGTATTGTTCACGTCCGTGTTTTTGAATGACTTATAGAGTTTGTTTGTTTGGGTTTATTCGCATAGTTATGATTTAATCATTTAATGGACATAGTGTAATTACGAAATTGTGTTTTTTTAACCTTTTTACACTGAAAAAAGTGAAACAATTAACAAATTTTCTGTTATTTATTACATTTAACATTTTATTTTACATCAAATTAAAAAAAAGTGAGTTGATGGTTTATAGTTAATTTTTTAAAAAAAAATGTAACAAAATACTTTTGTTAATTGATCCAATGTTTCACTTTTTACAGTGTAAATTTCGATAAAGTTTTGTGCTTATTTGTAATGTCCTGGAAGGTGAATTTTTTCCTTTTAGCTCTAAAACACAAACCTGTAATATTTACTAGGAACAAACATTTGAAACTGATCAACCTTCAAGAAACGTTTGTTGCTGATGATTAAAGACAAAATTATTGCACAAATTTGCCTGAAGCTGTTGAAGCTCCCACTCAGTTATTTATTCCCTCTCTGGTGAGCTAATAGAATCAAAAATGAATTTATTCCCGTCACTGAAGCCGTTTTAATGAGAGGCACACTCTCCGTTATTGCCAGCAGTGTCTTTACCACCCAAGAGAGCAGCATTTACCCACTAATGACATCACATCGTCCTGCTAACAGTTATTAAAATTAACAATGCTCATACAGAGTGAGGATTTTTAAATGGTGAAATATCTCAAAGATTTGTTCTGTTTAGTTAGTCTATTGTTTTAGTTGGAGCAGATGATCCGATTCTAATTTGTTTTAAGTAAAACCTTTAACCCGTGCCTAAAAGCATAAGTGGATTATAGTCTGTTAAGGCGTCGACGCCGTGTTGGTGGAAAAAGGGGGGAATCGCACTGAGTAAATAAATGATTTAATGCTTTAAAACCTTTCCCTTAATTCAGCTGGAGTAAAAAAAAAAAGAAAAACTCTCTCAAGGTTATGCGTAGGAAATTAGATGATTTCATTTTCCGCGACCTGAGAGGGAGAGCAAGGGAGAACAGCAGCTGTTGTATTTGCAGGAGTTAATAAATGTCATGGACAGAAATTGAAGTTTATGTCCATGACCGGCGTACACACCCCGGTTGAGGCCGCACAAAACTCACTGTATTCTCGTGTGGGAACCACAAACTTTCCTTCGGTTCTTCTTTAGTCACTTTACACTTCAGATTGTTTTATTTTGAGGTTACAAGAAATATTGGCGTACAGTTAAACCTTTTTTTGCATGTTAAAAAATATTTTAAAAGTTTCTTTATTACAAAACAATCATTATAAGTCCCTCAATAGATGCTGCTCAACCAAATGGTGGGAAACATTTAGTAAACACATTTTTAAAAAGTATTGATTGTTTGAATTACTCCCCAAGGTACGGAGACCCTAAAGAGAAATAGAAGGGAAAAATAATAAAGTAAAAAAATTGAAGATTTTTTTTTTTTTTTCCTAAAAATTGAAAAAAAAATCTATTTATTGACTAATGTAACTGGAGCACACCAGTTACTAACCAGAATATTTTTTCCTCAAAAAGTTGAAGTAAAAGAAAAAGAATTCTGGATAACTGTCTGTTTTTTATTTTATTTATTTATTTTTTTTATTATTAAATTCGATTTCTCTTAAGTGGCTCAAGACAATAAGCAGAAAAATACTTTTTTTTTGGGTAGTTAAAGGGTTAAGGTGCTATATTGTTTTGCAATTCTTATTTAATTAAAAAACCCTCCAATGACTTCCATATTTTTAGTAATACATTTATGTTCTTTAGGAGCTTTTAAAACGATCTTCTCAGACCTGCGGGTTCCTGTCATGCTTATCCTCTCTTCGCTAATTCGGCTCTAATGCATTGACCGGAGGTGTACCACTGTTTGGATAATCTCTCCGTTTATCAAAGCCCCTCGCTGACAGCCCTCCTCATTAGGCTGAAGCCTCAACAGGTGTCCAAACAGCGGCTAATGGAGCCTCGGTTGGTGCTTCTTACTTTGTCCGTGCAGTATTTCTCACCGCGGGCAGCTTAAACCCAAATAATTCAGAACAGGACTGGTCCCACCTTTCCTTTTTGTGCGTGGACACAGTAGATCATCATGTAAAAAATAGTTTTAAATCTGAAACAATGTTCAAATACTTCACTGCTTGGAGCAAGTTCTCCCCTCGGTGACAGCTGTCTTACAATCAACACTTGTCCAACACAATATGCTTCAACCAGAGCTTTTGGATGAGCCAAATGCAACTAGATATAGTGTCAGAAGTGAATTACAGGAGTATAGTTGATGTAAAAACAACTAGTTTTTTTTTTACTTAATTTTTGAATAGAGCTGCCACAATTAATCGACTAATGGATGACTAATCGTCTATTAAAAAAGTCGACGACTAATTTAATAGTCGATTAGTCGTTACTTTATATTATATAGAGTCAGAGTGTAGTGAAGTTGAAAGTTATAATGTCATTATGCTAGCTTTTTGGAATATTTTGGCATTTATTCAGGTTTTTTTAGGATATTTTGGAGTTTAGCTAATATTTCTGCTACATGCTAGCTGTTTTGGCTAATTTAGGCTTTTTTTGTTTGTTTTTAAGGCTCTTTTGAAGTTAAGCTAATACTTCAGCAACATGCTAGCTAATTTAGGATTTTTTCAGTTTTTTTTTTAGGAGGTTTTGGAGTTTAGCTAATCAGCTGCATGCTAGATATTTTGGCTAATTTAGTGCTTTTTGTTTGTTTTTTGGATAATTTGGAGTTTAGCTCATATTTTAGCTACATGCTAGCTTTTTTGGCTAATTTAGGCTTTTTTTGTTTGTTTGCTTTAGGCTATTTTGGAGTTAAGCCAATACTTCAGCAACATGTTAGCTAATTAGGATTTTCTTTTCAGTTTTTTAGGGGGTTTTGGAATTTAACAAATATATCAGCTGCATGCTAGATATTTTGGCTAATTTATTAATTTTTTTTGTTTGTTTTTTAGGCTATTTTGGAGTTTAGATAATATTTCAGCTACATGCTAGCCGTTTTTCTTTTTAAGTTTTTTTAAAAGTTTTTTTTAGGCTGTTTTGGAGTTAGGCTAATATTTACACGCTAGCTGTCTTGGCTAACTTTGTCTTTTTTTAAAGTTTTTTAGGCTAATTTTACATTTAGCTAATATTTTAGCTGGCTATCAGTTTCAGCGTTTTCAGCTATCAGCTCTAACATCTTCAGTGGCCAAATTCACCTTACAGCATTCACACTAGCATTTTTACAGGTAATTCTATATATCTAGTTTTTCGTTAGTTTAAAGCCAATGATGGTAAAGATGTGTGTTTTATATCTAGTTTGCGCATGAACCGATCAAACTAATCTGAAACAATCGATGATAAGTCGACTATTAAAATTGTGGCTGCACTAGTTTGGAATGAGACACTTCTGGGTTTTTCCCAAAAGACGGAAGAAAACCTTAATGAAAACATAAATCTGCATCTATAAAAAAAATAAACCAACTGCCTTTTCGAATTTCTTTTTTATTTAACCAGTAAAGCCCGAGGCAGCAATAACAAAACGAGTCGAAACAGGTGAAAAACAAAACTAGAGAAGTTGCAGAACTAGAAAGGCCAACAGCATTATGTCAGCCGGCGAACTGCACGTGATGGTGTGCATGTCAGCCCGCTGGAATAGCTGATCACTTCACACCGAGCAGGCGTAGGTGACGATGGCACAGGCCCTAATGTAGACAGCCATAAACAAAGCAAGCCCTCTCTAATCCTGAGAGGCCTCTTTGTGTACTTCACGCTGCACAAACTGTTTTGATGAATCTCCTGACCCCTGACCCTCTGACGACGGATGGCGCTCTGAGGGGAAATGTAACCAGGATTGCTCAGCCATCCTGTTGGGGAAAATGTGGCTTTAGCTAAATTATTCTTTCGCAATCACTTTTTAGTTAAACAGAGCAACGATTCTAAAAAAAATAACTATTTAAGATGACATTTAGATCGCTTTGGATTTAAATTCCCACACTTTTAGTAAATAATGACTTCTTTTTTTAAGCTGTGCCACTTGATTCCTCTCGCGCCATTACTGTCTTTCATTAATGGACTGAAAGTCAGCCAGAATAAAAATGGATGTGGTTAAACATCTGTGGCCCAGACACAATCACTTGTCATGAAATGCAAACTACATTTCTACCACATCACACAAACACTCCCGCAGGATTACGGGGAGCATCAATCACAAACTTTATAGTCAGTTTGCAAAATGAGACGTTAAAATCTGAATTTCTTCTTTTTAAATCACTACTTATGTTCACAATAATGAAGCTTCATTAATAAATCTACTTTCTGGATGTACCAGCTTTCTTTTTCTGCTCTTACTAAAATGCAAAACCACCACAAAAGTGACCACAGAGACACACATTGAGTGCTCACACATGCGCACAGAGACACACATTGAGTGCACACACATGCACACAGAGACACACATTGAGTGCACACACATGCACACAGAGACACACATTGAGTGCACACACATGCGCGCACACAGGTCATGTCTCCCTGCACAGAGCCTGCTTGTGAGAGTGCAACCTGACAGTGGAAAATATGAGCTCCCTCCTCAGCCTCTGCTTGGTCTTGGCATTTTGATTTGTTTGACAGGGGAGAAAATTATAACAGCAGGGGGAAAGAAATATAAAAATACGAGTGGTAATACTTTCAAAACAAAGTTGTTTTCCTTGCTGTCTTTGCAGAATCCGTAGTGTGTCTGGGGTTACATCTGCATGTGTGTCTGTGCGTTTGCTGTGCATGTGTGTGGTTAGGGATGCTCCGCCTCTAACTATGAATCATCTTTACTGATTGACATGCTAAGTTACTTAATTGTTTATCAGTGTGTTGATTTTTTTGTTTTTTAATATCACAGATTCTTGTGGTTTGTCCATACTCCACGTATTTATTTACGCGCCGCGCTGTCGCTTTGATTCTGTGAGTTTGAGGTCAGTTTGTTTTACTGAACTCTTCATACTTTGTTGAAAGGCTCATTATCCTCTCGTCTGAATCAGTCACTGACATTTTCAGAGTAAACGTTCCTATTGAGGATGATGGTTGACTTGAGGAAACCAAAGACAAACTGCGCTCTGATTATGCTGCAGTCTGACATATTGACATGACGGAGAGGAGAGGTTGTACCGCAAAGATGGAAGACGTCCTTTTGGTTCATGTTTGCATCAATATTGCTAAACAAGTTTGAATATTATTTTTATTTCAAACCCCCGTTGTCCCGCTTTGACCTTCTGTAACATTCACTGGTGCAATAGAACTACAGTCACATGACCCAAAATGGAAGTTTGACCACAGAGGAGTTAAGAAAAGGTTAAAATGAAGAATGTTTCGATCACGTGATTGAAAATCGGCCAATCACATCGGTATCGGATATTTAGGCTAATTTATCCTTTTTATAAAAGTATTTTACATTTCTACCGTATCTAGAACGGATCACGACATGTTATTGCCATAAAGAACACCAGAATACAGCGGCAGTTCAAGCCTGAAGCTAACAAAAACCGTTCAGTCAAGCTAGTTAGATGTTCACAATTTTGGACTTTCAGGATCAATAACTCTTTAAAAAAAGCTGTATACTGACAGCTTATGTCTCAGTTCTTTTGTCTTAATGTAAATGGTGACCAACAAAGACATTTCTAGTTTATTTTTAGCTCTCTGTGCTGCTGACAGAGCTAACGGCTAACTGGTGCTAAATGCTAGCTCCGTGATTTACCCCCTTAAGACCCGAGCTGTTCTTTAATGTGCCTGTTTTTTTTTCTCTGACAGAAATAAAAGTTAAGATAATTAACTACTGTGGTAAAAATAATCAGATGATCTTAAAGTTAACAAATGAATACATGTTTTTAATGAAATCAGCATCAACATTTATGCTACATCGAAGTCATCATTAATTTTTAGGAATTTTATATAAAGATATGAATTTGAAGTTTAGTTAAAAATGTTCAATAGTTCTCAAAATATTAAAATCAAAGTCACTAAACTTCATCACATGACTATTCACCTTTATTTACTATATAACATAAATATTTAAGGTAATAATTGCACCATTTCTACTTCTTTGGTAAAGCTACTTCACAAAAGTGCACAATTGAAGTGTTAAATGATAAAAAAAAAAAACTTTAAAAAAGGGTCGTGAAAAGAGAGAAGAAACGAGAACTAAAGTTGAAATCTTAAAACAATATTTTTCTGTACTTCAGCTGGAGGAGGGACTTCCAGCTGTTAATTTTGGGCGCCATATTTTTTCTCTATAGTCAGATTTTCTTGAAAAAACTGGTCATTGTGCACGCCATCTACATTCATGACCACACCAAAGACTTTTTTAAAAATCAGGCGAAATCTTAAAGATGCCTGGTGGTTGTTGTATTTATGATCTAACAGCCACTTCAACACATTCAAACCCCAAAAATCTGTAATATTAATGTTACACTATGAAGTTACAGAATGAAAAATGAATAGCTGGAAATTATTTTAGGGTAACATGAGACATTCTTTGTGTTTGTGCGCTGCAGCTACAGTGCACACGCAGTAACGGTTGAGCTCAGAGTGCGGAATCATCTGAGAATTAGAGATTCGTGGAAGTTTTTTTAATTGTCTTTAGGCAACGATCGCAAGCTTATCTCCAAATCCAACTGACACTGCGCCGTTTGACGAAGTAAAACTTCTGCTTTCCTTGAAATCCAAGTCGTGTTTTGACACAAAACAGTTTGACAATTTCTTTTTTCACAGAAATATGAGAACATAAATAATAAATGTTTTGTCTTGTCTAAAAAAACGAGGTGTTGTCGCTCACCAAGAGGGCACACTCTTTATTAGAAGAGGCAGTGCCATCCGTCATGTCAGACAGGCTGCGAGCCTCCAGGATTAAATGACTCTTCTGGGTTTGGACGATGGGAGTTGATCACTGGACATCCCTTAGATGGCAGAAAAGAACCTAAAAATGAAAGCTGTTCACACTGATGCTGAGTGTTCTGTCGAGTGTGGACAGTGAAGATGGTGGAAAAGTGAGGCAAAAAGATAATAAAATGGTGTTTGGAAGGACACAAAGAATTGAAAAGGGAAAAAAGAAAGAAAATAGGAAGAAAGTGAGTGAATGAGAGTCAGTTTTAGGAGGATTGATAGAGCCCCTTCCTATGGGACGAAGCTATAAGCAGAGTAGACCTCGGATCTCAGGTGTCCAGTCGATGGCTGATGCATTAGGCTGCTGATACGCACTGCTTTGGGTTCAAACACACATTTTCTTAATACAACATGAACCCATTTCCCCCCCTCATTAATCATGTAACCTGATTACGGCTGGAGGTCTGGCCCGTTCTGAACTCTGCTCCACTCGCCGCCTTTCATTTGTCAGACGCGCGTGAGAATACGCACACAAACGCAACTATAGAAACTCACATTTGACACAATAAAGGAGTCAAATTAAGGTTTCTGACAGTTCAACTTCAGTTTGGAAAATAAAGGGATTTCTTTTTCAATTTAACATACTGACCGAATCCATGTTTGCATAGAAGTAATAGACAATATGAGCCAGTTATTTACAGTGTAAATAACATCAACAAATCATGTGACACAAAAACATTTTAAACAACACAATGACAAT